>NW_020954583.1:12857919-13004753 GCF_900497805.2 Vombatus ursinus
AGAGAGAGAGAGAGAGAGAGAGAGAGAGAGAGAGAGAGAGAGAGAGAATCTGCATTCAGAATCCATAGTTCTTTCTCTAGATGTGGATAGCATTTTCCATCATGAGGCCTTTGGAGATGTCTTAGATCCTTTTATTGCTAAGAAGAGTTAAGTCTATCAGAGTTGGTCATCTCATACTGTTACTGTTACTGTGATGTTCTCCTGGTTCTGCTCGCTTCAGTCAGCATCAATCCATACAAGTTTTTCCCATGTTTTTCTGAAGTCAGCTCACTCATCATTTCTTATAACACAATAGTATTCCATTACATTCATATACCACAACTTGTTCAGCCATTCTCCAAGTGATGGGCATCCACTTAATTTCCAAATCTTGGCCACCACAAAAAGAGCTGCCATAAATATTTTTGTGTATGTGGGTCCTTTTCCCTATTTCATGATCTCTTTGGGATGCAGACCTAGAAATGGTATTGCTGGGTCAAAGGGTATGCACATTTTTACAGCCCTTCGGGCATAGTTTCAAATTGCTCTCCAAAATGGGTTGAATCAGTTCATAACTCCACCAACAATGCATTCATGTTCCTATTTTCCCACATCTTCTCCAATTCGTATCATTTTCCAGGTGTGATGTGGTACCTCAGAGTGGTTTTAATTTGCATTTCTCTAATCAATAGTGATTTGGAACACTTTTACATGCCTATAGATAGCTTTAATTTCTTCATCTGAAAATTGCCTGTTACCATTTTTACCTCTTACCATGTTTTACCATTTATCAATTGGGGAATGACTTGTATTCTTATAAATTTGACTCAGTTCTCTATATATTTGAAAAATGAGGCTTTATCAGAGACAATGGCTATGAAAATTGTTTCCCAGCTTTCTGCTTCCCTTCTAATTTTGGTAGCATTGGTTTTGTTTATATAAAATCTTTTTAATTTAATATAATGAAAATTATACACTTTGCATTTCATAATGTTCTTTCTTATTTGGTTATAAATTCTTCCATTCTCCATAGATCTGACAGGTAAAACTATTCCCTGCTCACCTAGTTTGCTTATAATATCACCCTTTATGTCTAAATCATGTACCCATTTTGAACTTACCTTTGTAGATGGTGTAAGATATTGATCTAAGTCTAGTTTCTGCCATACTATTTTCCAGTTTTGCCAATGGTTTTTTGTTACATAATGAGTTCTTATCCCAGAAGCTGAAGTCTTTGGCTTTACAAAAAAGTAGATTAATATAGTCACTGACTACTGTGTCTTACATGCATAACTTATTCCATTGATCCACCACTCTTTTTCTCAGCCAGATTGCTGCTTTATAATACAGTTTTAGATCAGTTAAGGATAGGCCACCCTCCCTTGCATTTCTTTTCATGATTTCCCTTGATATTCTGGACATTTTATTCTTCCAGTTGAATTTTGTTACTTTTTTTTCAAGCTCTATAAAATACTTTTTTAATAGTTTGATTGGCATGACACCAAATAAGTAAATTAGTTTAGGTAGAATTGTCATTTTTTATTATATTACCTCAGCCTACCCATGAGCAGCTGATATTTTCCACTTTATTTAGATCTGATTTTATTTGTGTGAAAAAGGTTTTGTAATTGTGTTCATATTTGTCTTGGCAAGTAGACTCCCAAATATTCTATAAATGTCTATAGTTATTTAAATGGATTGCTCTATCTCTTGCTGCTGGCTTTGTTAGTAATAAATAGTAATGCCAATGATTTATGTGAGTTTATTTTATATCCTCCAACTTTGCTAAAGTTGCTAATTATTTCAAGTATTTTTAGTTGGTTCTTTAGGATTCTCTATGTGTACCATGATATCATTTGTGGAGTGATAATTTGTTTCATTTCCACTTCTAATTACTTTGAATAACACTGGTAATAATGGGCATTCTTGTTTCATCCCAGATTTTATGGGAAATGCTTCTAGTTTATCCCCATTACATATAATGTTTGCTGATGATTTTACATAGATGCTAGTTTTCATTTTAAGGAAAATTATTCATATACTTTCTGGTGTTTTTATTAGGGATGTGTGCTGTACTTTGTCAAAAGCTTTTTCTGCATCTATTGAAATAATCATATGATTTCTATTAATTTTGTTATTCACATGGTCAATTATACTGATAGTTTTCCTAATATTGAAACATCCTGGCACTCCTAGTATAAATCCCACCTGGTCATAGTCTATTATCACTGTGATTAGTTGTTATAATCTCTTTCCTAATATTTTATTTAAATTTTTGCATCTATATTCATTAGGGAAATTGGTCTAGAATTTTCTTTCCTGTTTTGGCTCTCCCTGGGTTAGGTGTCACCATCGTATTCGTGTCATAAAAAGAATCTGGTAGAACTCTGATAATTCTGGAATTTGGTGGCAATATTCCTTGTCATTTTCATTTTGGGAACTTTTTCAGGAGGTGATCAGTTTGATGACTATGTTACCCTCTTGTTCTAGCACCTCAGGGTAGTTTTCCTTGATAATTTCTTGAAAATTCTGTCCAGGCTCTTTTTTTTTAATCATGGGTTTCAGGTAGACCAATTATTCTTAAATTATCTCTCCTGGATCTGTTTTCCAGGTCAGTTGTTTTTCCAATGAGGTATTTTACATTTCCTCTATTTTTTTTTCATTCTTCTGGTTTTGTTTGACTGATTCTTGATGTTTCATAGAGTCATTAGCTTACACTTGCCCAATTCTAATTTTTTACAAATTGTTTTCTTCAGTTAGTTTTTGCAACTCCTTTTCCATTTGTCCAATTCTAATTTTTAAGGAGTTCTCCTCAGTGAGTTTTTGTACCTCCCTTTCCATTTGATCAATTCTGCTTTTTAAGCAGTTATTGTCAGTGGTTTTTTTGTACTTCCTTTTCCATTCAGTCAATTGCGTTTTTTAAGGAATTATTTTCTTCAGTCAATTTTTGTCCTTTGTTTTCCAAACAGTTGGCTCTCTCTTGCATATCTCTCTCATTTCTTTCCCCAATTTTTATTCCATTTCTTATTTGACTTTTAAAACCCTTCTTGAGCTCTTTCAAGAAGACTTTTTGATCTTGAGACCAATTCATATTTCCCTTTGAGTTTTCAATGTTGTCCTCTTTTGAGTCTGTGTTTTGATCTTCCCTGTCACCATAATAATTATCTCTGGTCAATGTTCTTTTCTGCTTCTTGCTCATGATTTTTGCCTATTTCCTGGCTTTTAAAGTTGATCTCCTGTTGGAGCAAAGGGAGCACTGTCCTCAGCTTCTTGTGCCAGCTTCAGGGACCTGGCCCCTGGCTTTGTGTGCTACAGCCTCAGGTGCTGGCAGCTAGGTGCTCTTGGAGTCTGGCAGCTTACTTCATGCTGAGCTGGGGTCCTAGTGGTCATATTTGGCACGTGCAGAGGCCAGGCAGTGTTTTTTTTTTGTTTGTTTGTTTTTTTATTTCTTAGGGCTGCACTATGGCCTGAAGATGTCCAGCTGCTACAGGATGCTTTCCTGCTCAAAGCTACACTGGAGCACAAAGAGATTTGGCCAATAGAGGACACTTACCCACCAGGTGCTGCACTGAATCACAAGGAAGTCAGCTGCTGGGGGATTCCTGCCCACTCCAGGCTGGGAAGTTGTACATTATGGTTCTCCAAGCTGGAGTCTGCTGGTTCCCGTGGCTATGCTAAGGCATGTGGGGTCCTGGTATTGGCATTTGCCTGCTCCACCACCCTGGAACTCAGGATCTCCTGCTGGTTTGCTGAGGTGGGGCTTGCCACCGGCTTACTGGGACACTTCCTGGAATGTGCTCCCCTTTTACCTTAGTGAAATGGACCTTTCTTTCTGATACTTCAAATTTCGCAGGCCAAGAGACTGCTCCACCCCATCTTTCTACTGTCTCCACTGTTCCAGGATTTTTCCTGGGGCACTATTTTCTGTTTTTTTTTTTTTTTAAGAGATCAAAAAGGGAGAATGCTTACTGCTTACTTGGCCATCTTGGCTCCCAAAACTCTTATTTTCAATAAGCTAATCTTCTCTCTTATTTGTAGCTAGGTCATACTACGGATAGAGTACTGGGCCAAGAAAAAACAAAACACAACATAAGTTCAAATCTGACCTCAGATACTTACTGGTTGTGTGACATTGGGCAAGTCACTTAACTTCTAACTGCCTCAGTTTCCTGAATTGCAAAATGGAGGCAATAACGGCACCTATCTTCCAGAGTTGTGAGGTTCAAATGTGGTATTTATAAAAAATTTAGCACAGTTTCTGTCACATAGTTGTTGGTTTTTGTTGTTGTTGTTAGTCCATTTTCAAAGAGGGCCAATGACATCATAGGTGATGTCTTGAATTGCATGTGAATTGGATTTAAGTGAGGCAGAGTTGCACAAAGTTGTCACTCTCATTCTCTCTTTGAGAGTCATCAAAGTCCAGAGACAGGACAAAAGTCAAGACTACTAGCAATTGTCCAGGTTGCAGCAGATAACCTCAGCTTCTTCCAGACCTGACCAAGCTCTAAATGCTCTACAGTCAATTCTTCAGCCTTCTTCATGGCCATTGAAACTAATTGTTCTCATCTGCCCATTCCACTGGGGAAAGTCTTTACATACTTAGGGTAGACATCCCCCTAACTCACCAACAGGTTTGAGGCCTGTTGGTTACCCTCAATCTGGTTTAGCCCATCCTCCCAGACAATTTTACTAGGGTGTGGCTGTTGTGCATGCTACAGCTTCTTGGAGCCACAGGGGAGAATTGAGTGAAGGTGGACACCAAAGGTAGATGACCAGTCCTGAAAAAGGCTTGGCAAGCCCTCACACTAGAGGTGATACTCCCCCTGGAATACCCCATATAGGCATATTGGCACCTAGTAGGTGCTTAATAAATGCTTATTCTCTTCCTTCTGCCTCCTCTTACTGACCTGTCCTTATGTGTCCAGTCTAAATTCCCAACTTTGGCTTCACTTTACTTATCCTAACCATATATGTCTTTTCCCTTTAACTTGCTATCACTTTAGAGTTCGGCATTCCTTCACTTTCTAACATTATTAAAATGTGAATTTTGATTGTGGGCAAGCCTCACTAATCTATTTCTTAGTTCCTACTCCAAGAATTCTGAGTACTGCCTCAGAAAGTCACAAAATGGAGCCATTTCCATAAATTACATTCATGGCACATAACCTTAGCTAGGCTCTTTCTATTACTTAAAATCCCTTCTATTTTACCTCTATTGCCTTTCCCACGATGACTATTCAAACCTTGCCTACTACTCTTGCTCTCTACTGTCTTCTCTATCCTACACTTTTAAGCAAATGACTTAGTCTCTCATTTCACAAAGATTGAAGTAATCTGTCTGAATTCCTTCTACTTCCTTCTTTCGTTCTGAAAACTTTTTCAACATCTTTACCTTTTTTCCTCCTCTTCATTCCTTTCAAACATAGAAATTATAACTATTTTTCAGGAAGGATAATCTATTTTTTTTTCTGTGCCCTGGATCTCATTCACTCCCTCTTCCAAGGTCTGAGTACAAGTTATCTTTTTTCTTTCATGAATTTCCAATCCTTCTACCACCATTATTAATACATTTGTATGTGCCTACACATTCATTTCAAAACCCTCCCCAGCCACTTACCTTTCAACCCTATGGAATCAGGCTTCTAAAGCAACTCATTGACTGAAATTGTTCATTAATAGGTCACCAATGAACTTCTGGTTACAAAATCTTGTAAGGACTATTATGTTTTGTTTCTTTTGTGTGTGTAGTACATAGCAAATTCTTTGAAATTGCTTAATTGTATTGAATCAAATTAAAATTAAATGTTTTCATGTCTCACATCGCAATTAACAACAATAAAAAATTGCCTGTGATTCTCCTTTTCCATCTAGCTACTCTCCATCTCTCTCCTGCATTTCAATGCTAAAATTCTAGAAAAAGTCACCTACTCCCTATGCCTCTACTTCCTTAACCACCTAATTTAGCCTTAACCTTTTACAACTGGGTTTTTTTTTTGCCCATCATTCACATTGACATTAATGAAATAGCTTACCTAATTCCCAAATCTAATGAATTGTTTTTAATCTTTGTAATCCTTGACATCTCTTTAGCTTTTAACACTAATGCCCACCACCTGCTAGTGTATGCTCTGTCAGAAACCACCCACTCCTCTTGTTATTTTCCTACCTGTTTTATTTCTCCTTCTATGTTCCCCTAATCATATCTTTATCGTACTTTAGACTATTTTGTATGGCATTCCCCTGGATTTTATGTTACAGCTTTTCCTTTTCTCTCTCTAGACACATTTTCTTCACAATATTATTTCTTCCAAAAATTCCTAAATCTCTAGCTTTCAAATCTGACTTTCGGAATTGTATATGTAACTACCTATTCGAACAACCAAATGAAAGCTCCATCAGTAAGTCCTACTGAAACTGGAAGTTTAAAATGCCTTAAATCAAGTATGTTACTTCTATCCCACTGAAACTTTTTGGATTGTACTATACCCAACATTTATAAATTTAAAATTATATTTGACTCTTTGCTTTGCTTTTTCTTTTGTATATAATCAGTGGCCAGCCCCTGTAAATTATATTCATACAAAATATCAAATATTCATCTCCTCTTTTTCCCATTCCCATCATCCTAATATGGCTTCTCATTGCCATGTATTTGGACCACCGCAATATCCTTCTGACAAATCCTTCTACCTCTTCTCTCTCCTCTCTTTAATCTTTCCTCTATTCCCTGTCAGAAAGATTTCTTTTCTGGGAAGAGAATAATAGGCATCATCAACTAATATATAAAGAGCTAGCCTGGGAGTCATAAAGACCCATGTTCAAATCATGACTATAACATAGAGTAGCTGTGTCATTCATTCATTTAAATTCTCATGGACCCAGAAAGTTCTCTCACTATATATCACTAGTAAGACTATATATCACTAGTAAGTTGTGAATTTGCATTGAACTTTTTGACACAACATGAATTATCATTGTTCACTTGATTCACTGCTTTTATTTGCCCGGTGCCCTGTGCCTGGAATAGAGGGGAGTCTCTTACTCTTTGTCTATTGGATACCTTCTTTTTCTGACCAGATGTTCAGTCTGCTTCCTGTCCATGGGCCTTGGACCACTTCCTGCTACCACTGCTGCCACCATAGCCTTATGATGCTGCCAACATTGGTGCATATGCTACTTCCACTGTGCCATACTCCCAGCCAGATTTCATTCCAGTGTCTGTGGATCTCTTTCTGTCTTCCTAAGCTGCCTGGAGCTGTGGGGGGCAGGGGCAATTACTTACGTTGACCTTTGATTGGCTTTCCTACCCAGAATTTTGTTTGATGCATTTTTAAAGTTGGTTTGGAGGGGGTGCATTGGGAAAACCCAGCAAAATTCTGTTTTCATTCCACCAACTTGACTATCCCCATAGATAATTGAAATTAAGGTATTATATAGATTACCTCATCTCCATTTAATCACTTAAGAAATAGAGATCCATAAAGGTAAAGTGACTTGCCTAAAATGATAGATGTAGTTTGTGGCTAAGTCAAGAATACTACTAATCCAATCCAATAAATCTTCATTAAGCACATACTATATACCAGGCACTTTGCTAATCACTGGGAATATAATTAATGAAAAGGCAACCCCTGTCCTCAAGGAGCTTACAATCTAATAGGGGAAGATACCACATAAAAGCAGGCAAAAAATGGAAGGGGTTGGTGGACCAGGGGATACCTGACTTGAGGGCATTTTGTTCTCAGGTGCTGAAACTACGCAGAGCATCAGAGGCAGTCAAGTGAGACTGAACAATCCAGTTTCTGCCCCCTATAAAGGGAGGGATTGGGAGGAGTTTGGAAACTCCAAAGTCTAGCCCACAACCTATCAGAGCAGAGAATTATTTTGATACTTTATAGGTCTAATTTTTTTTAATCCATCATACCCTTTAAAACATGGAATAACAAAATTCAGTTCTATAAGGGTCTTTAGAAGTTACATATTCCAATGCTCTCAATTTACTGAGAACAAAGGTCAAAATGGTAGCAAGTAGCAGTAAAAGGATTCAACTTGTTTTCTCTGATCCCAGATGCAGTCTTCTTTCCACTATTCCATACCCCTTCTCTTGAGATTAAAAGGAAAAAATAAAATTCCCTACCCACAAGGAGCTTATATTCTACCAAGAGAAACAACATGCACACACACATGTCTCCAAAATAAATAAAAAATACAGGGTTATTTGGAGGAGGGGGAGGTTCTAATGCCATGGGACATCAAGAAACTCCTCATGTTGGAAACAGTATTTGAACTGAGCCTTTCAGGAAGCTCAGAATATAAGAGGCTGAGGTCAGAAGGGAGTGTATTCCAGGTGTAATAGGAGTAAACTATGCAATAGGGAGATAGTCCTGGAAACATTCACACATCTTCCCTAAATGGTCTCAGTCCAAATTTCATCACCTGAAACCTAGGAACTTGGAGTGAACTTACCTCTAGCTATGATGATTTAGGGGTTTGTACTGTGGGATGATGAAGAAATTTCCAGTTTACTGCTGATGCTAAAATAATTGATCACTCAGAGGTTGCTAAACCAGATCTGCATGCATAAAAAGGGGGCAAGTTTTGCATAGCTCTCTGCCTTTCTGTCTGTCTCTGTCTGACTCTTTGCCTCTGTCTCTCTTTGTCTCTGTTTCTCTATCTCTGTCTCTATTCTCTCTCTCTCTCTCTCTCTCTCTCTCTCTCTCTCTCTCCTTTGAAGCAGAAGAGCTTTATTGACCTGTCTCATGAGAGGCAACAGGGAGAAGGGCCCTTTATTTATGGTCTCCTACCAAAACAATTCTATCTTGATCACGTGCTTTCCCAAGGAAATATTTTTCCAAGGTTGGGACCAGCAACCTCTTTTTCAGTTTCTTTTTCTCAATAGGATACTGAATGACAATCTGTAGAAGGAAACATCCAGTTAACCTGGCAAATTCAAGAGATCCTGAGTTCCCATCAGAGGTCCCATTGGAAATCAGAGCTAAATGATGGCAATAGCAGTAGCTACTACAGCAAATATGGCTGAAAGTCAAAGAAGTAACACAGATAAATACAGAAACACAGTCACCTGACAATAGCAAAGACTTCTATGCCAGAATAAAATGCCTGTTAGGACTCTAGAGAGACTAAGAGCCTGGAAGCCAAATGGAGTGGCCCAAATAGCAGAGAACTACAATGACAGTGAACTTAATGATAACTCCCCAGTGCAGAAAGGGACTTCCATTGCAGTAGTTATGAGTTATCTTTTCAACACATGTGTTCTCATGTGTGCTACCTTTTTTTTAATTTATGCCCTCTTTCCCCCATGGACTTTGGATGAACTTGTGGAACAGTTCGCTCCAGGTGTTAAGTGGCGAAGTTCCATTTACTTATTAAATGACTGCTCTTAATATGCTGTCTTAATATTTACTTTTTATAAAAAGCTAATTTAGTTTGTCTAGTTGATTGTTAATGAAGACTTGTGAGCAACTGTACTAGAAATCCAACTCCTCAAAATTACCTGATAACTTTCAGAATGCAATAGTCCATCACCCCCTGGTGTGAAGGTTGAAGGGGGATAGAGAGACTCAGTCTGCTAGGGTTAGTGTTGTTTGGGAGAGTGAATCAAGAGGAGGTGTTAGATGGACATTAACAGGATCCTGTGCAAAAGGCAGAAAAGGTACAAAAACAGGAGAAAAGATGTCTTGTGGGAGAAACAGCAAAAGGCTAGATTGGCTGGCCCATGAGATGTGGAAGGAGGAATATTGTGTGGTAATACTGGAAAAATGAGTAAGAATCACATGAAGGGTTTTAAGTGCCAGAGAAGCCTTTTTTTTTTAAACTTAGAGGCATACTGAAGCTACTGCAGCTGCTAAATAAGGGAATAAAATGACCAGGTCTGTGTTTTAGGAATACCAGTAAAGACAATTTCTTCTGACCTCTAATCTAATGTGGTCTCAAGAATATAATACTTAAATGTGGAATTTCATTTTAGTTATTCCCCCCTCCCTTTTTTTTTCAAATCTGAGTCTGACAGTGGGATTGCTATTGCCACTATGACCTTTGCTGCTGGTTTAAAACATTTTTATGAATGCTATTAGCTATTACCAGGTGAGAAATACTTTTCAAAAATACTCTGCTAATGGCTGAAATACTGACATAAGATTTGAAAGCCAATTCTGAAATAGAATTTTATCTTACCTTTAGAAGTGAAACTACATTGAATTCCATTCAGCTGCCTCTTCAAAAGGTTCTCTATGTTCTGTTTCACAAACGGCATTACTAGTGTCAAGAGTATTCCATTGGCTTGAGAGTTACCATTACCATCCTATTTGTTATAGAATTTTATATACCATGGCACAAAGCTAGAAGCTATTAGTGTGGACAGTAGGAGAGATGCACCTCATTTAGTCACTTTAAGTGTGGAGGAAATAAAATAGGAAGAGTAAAACTTCAAAATGAAATCAAACATTGGAAATTACTACAAAAGACTACTTAGTAAATAGTGAGTCTTAGTTCAAAACAAAGGGAAAAAATGAAGCAAGTTAATCTTCTCTTTTGTGATTTTATTTTTCCTTTTATTTATATTTCCTGAAGTTACATACCTAAGCTAGCACATTACAAAGCTACAGGACACGATTCATTTACTACTCAAACAGTGCACCTCTTTGACAATAACTTTCATTGTTAACCTTCCTGAGAGAAGGGAAATGTAATTCAACAGAATGTGAATAGCTTGGCCAAGGTTTCCAGCTTCCTCCTATGCACCTTCTTTTCCTTTAAAATGATTCTTTCTCTTTCACAACTCTCAAATATGTTTCCCAAGATGCATTGGAATCTACTGACTGTATTTTTTTTAAAAGATTTCCCATTTGACTCCTCAAATTAAAAAAAATATATATTATATATTTCTCAGATTTTAAATTAGGCATATTTTCTCATTGTTTCTTACTGCAAATTTGCTTTTTTTTGTTCAAATTGGAATCTGAAAAAAAGGTAGACAGTTTGCTATATTGACTGGTAAAACTATAAAGTTCATCACTGCATTAAATAGTCTTTTAATGCTACAGAAAAGTGGGTGCCTTTGTGGGTTGGTTAATTACAATGCTCCTGTTGTCCTATAGCATTAAGGAGGCAACATGGTACGAACTGAGTTCAAATTCTGTTAGCTTTACTGCCCTATTACCTTGAACAAATCATTGAACCTTTACGAGCTTCAGTTTCTTCATCTGTAAAATGAGGGGATTGACCAAGATGATTTCTAAGGCTCCATCTAGATCTTTAATCCTATATATTATCTAAGTAAAGAAGGTGAGTGGTCAAAGCTATGTCTATTGTATTGACATAGCATGATATTGCTTGACAACAAAAACAAGAAATCAGGGGTTAAGGGATTTAGGCACCTGACAATTTTCCTAGTGAGAAGAATTACACAAAGGATACTCCAAATGTCCCATGAACACCTGATGACAAATATGCTCAGACACCAATAAAAACAATAGACAAATAATGTAAGTCTTGCCAGATGTTCTGAGTTAGTGATAGTAATCAAGAAAAGTCACATTTAACATTGGCATAATAATAAAATGAACAGCTATTTTAGGTTAAAGATTTTTTTAAATTTATTGATACATTTATTTATTACCTCATTTTACAAAAATCTTTCCTCCTGTAAACCTGAGAGTACTACCTCTTTTAACTAAGAAAGAAAAAAAAAAGGAAGGGGAAATAATAAAGTTTAGAAAAAAAAAGCAATTCAACAACTAAGTTTTGGACTAAAATGTTGAAATATTGGTATGAAATATGATAAAATCAACTGAAACTTCTATTCATTCTCATCTCCTTCCTGTATTAGCAGAAAAAGGTTCTGTATTTTCTGTCTTTCAATATTGGTGACTTCATCTTAAATTAAACTAGCCTCCATTTCAATGCAAATTCTTTACTAACATTCACTTTCACATAATCTGCTTACAAGGTTAACCATAGAGAGAGGGAGAAGAATATTAAATATTTGTCTGTCTTTATGTCTGTATACACACACACATACACACACACATATATGCACATATTTATTCATAAAATATATATGATAGCTAGCATTTATATAGAATTGCTTTACAAATATTTTCCCATTTGATTCCAACAATCCTGGAAGGTAGATACTATAACTATTGCCATTTTACAAACAGAAAGGGAGAGAGAAGTTAGGGACTTCTCCATGGGCGCACAAGGAATGTCTGAGACAGGATCTGAACTGAGGTCTTTCTGCCTCCAGAACTAGTCTGCTACCTGCTCTACCACCTGACTGCTTATGTGCATACAAACATATGCTCACAAAGATATACATGCATAGCCTACCTATGTGCCTGTGTTGTTTTATCTTCCTTACAACTTTAAAGAAAATAATGTACGATCTTCTGTTTGTAAGAACAGTTAAAAGTGTAAAAAAGTTGTTCTTAGATTAAAAAAGTATTTTATTTCCTATTCCATCTTTATTTATTCAGATATACATAGCTATGGGAAAGATTCTAAATAAACTATTTGAGACAATACGTTAGTTAAATTTTCAGGAAACAATTTTCAGTTGTTCAGTTGTTTTTGCAGTCATGTCCAGCTCTTCATGACCCTATTTGGAGTTTTCTTGGCAAAGATACTAGAATGGTTTACTATGTTCTTTTCCAGCTCATTTTATAGATGAGCTGGCAAACAGGATTAAATGACTTGCCCAGGATCACACTGTAAGTATCTGAGCTTGTATTTGAGGACCTGAAGGAGGACCTTACTCTAGGGCCAGGATTCTATCCACTGCACCACCTAGTTACCCCCTTTAGGATATAAGAACATATCTATATATCAATAACAAAATCTAAGAAGGAATAAGGAAAAAGAAACCTCATTTAACGTAACTACAAAATACCTAAACTCTCTGGTAATAAATCTAGGTGAAAATTCTGAGGTACTGAGAGATCTGGCAGATCTGATTCTGGACCAATATTATAGGAATCTTCAAATTACTGAAACTTGGAAATACTTGCAAGAAATAATGAAGAACAAAATGAGGAGAACCAAAAGAACATTGTATATAGTAACAGTACCATTTTTTAAAGAACAATAGTAAGCAAATAAGTCATTTTGACTATTATAAATATCTCAACTAGAGAGGATTCTGGGAAGATGGCAGAGTAGGTCAGAAAACTCTAAGCTCTCAAGATTTTCCTCCAAAAAGAGATAAAACAGCACCTCAGGGCAAACATACAGCAGTTAAAAATAAGCAAGAGAAGTGGTAAAACAGGGGTTCTTCTTGGACAACCAGATAAGATCTGGAGAAAAATCCAGGGATGAGATTTGGTCCCTGTGAAGAGTAAATGCCCTGGGGTTAGCTGAGTTGGGAGGTTGCCTCAGCAAGCCACTCCCCACCCTGGGGACAGTGAAGGGAATTGGGCATCTGAGCCTGGGAAGATCAGGGGAACCTTTGCTGACAAGAAGCTTCAGAGCCAACTATGTTGAGGAGACCTGGCCAGGGGCGAGAAGGAACCAGCACATGCCCAGTGAGTGCAGAAGCAGTGGGGTAGGGATGCCACTGGCTGTGAGCCCTTACAGGAGGCTGGAGGTCTTGGTTTGGGTTCAAGGTCAGAGAGGAGACCTAAAGGAGGATCTGCAGAGGCACCACCCTCTCACACCCCAGGATTAGAAGTGATTACAAAAATTGAGCTTTTATTAAAAAAAAAATGCACAGGCAAAGGAGAAAGACTCCAACCATAGAGAGTTACTATGTGAATAAAGAAGACCAGGGTTCATTTTCAGAGGAGAGTGAAACAAACAAACCCTTTTCTACCTCAAAGAGTAATGTCAAATGGTCACCTGCCCCCCAAAAAAATAATTCATAGAAGAACTTAAAAAAGTTTTTAAAAATAAAATGAGACAGATTGAGGAAAAAAAACAACTAAAAAACAGAAGAATCCAAGAAAAAAACAAGACTATGAAAAGAAAGTCAACCAATTAGAAAAGTAGTTCCAGAATCTTAAGGATTCTTTGAAAATCAGAATTAGGTAAGGGGAAGCCAGCAAAGTTATAAGAGACCAAGAAATAATAAAACAAAATACAAAGAATAAAAAATAGAAGAGTAATGTGAAACATCTCATAATAAAAATAGCTGATCTGGAGAGCAGATCAAGAAGAGAAAACATAAGGATATATTTATAAAGGGGTCATCCCTTGACTCACTTCTTAAAGAGGTTTATTCATTGAACCGGTGTTGCCTTACTCAAAGTGAGAACCTGAAAAGACCTTAGCTTGAAAGGGTCAGTGTCTCCCATTGCATCCTGAGCTATCTGCAGTTGTCCTGATGAGTATCTGATCCCTGAACCCAGACGACTCTGGAGGAGAAAGTGAGGCTGGTGACCTTCCACAGCCCTCTCTCTCTCAAAACACAGTCAATTGCAAGTCACATTATCATCTCCCTGATGTCATGGTCCTCTTGGAGAACCAAGGACAAACACAATAATTTGTATCTAATGGTGACTATCTCAACAGCAGGGACAGGGGAAAGGGGGAATGGAAAAAAAAAAGAAAAAATGAAATTTACTCAATGACTTTATTATATATTTACAAGGAATAGCAAGTTGTACATAATAGATTTGCAATTTCACGTGCAATCATCTTTTGTTATTATTATTATAGTTATGGAAATGCTTGTTTTATTCTGTAAACTAAAAACAAAATAAAAACGTGAAAAAAAATCTACCAAGATGTATTCAAAACCTGTGCAGACAAAGTTACAAAGTTGTGATTTTTCAGTACAAGGATATTCAGTGTTCATTTCTGGACTGTGCATATATGAAACTACTTAAATTAATTTACAGATACAGTGTTATATCAAACTATGAAGAAGATACTTAATAGAATTAAGCATGATAACTTTTAGTGGATTGATGTATCTAGAATTTTAAGGAAAATGACAAAAATAGAACTTAAACATAAAAGTATTGATATGTTATATTATAAATCAATACTCATCAAAATTCTTTGGTACAGATGACAAAAATATCTTATGTTTATTCATGTCCTCCTGCATGTTCTCCATAGGGAGTCTACCTGACTTGGCCTCCAGGTCTGCCTAGGTTTCTCCCTGTATTGTGAGGATATTAGCACAGCACTCTTATTATCTATTACCGTAACCACAAGAACAGTTACACTTACTTCTCTGTCATGCAACTTTTTGATCAAACATACTGTATTTCTGTTGTTCTTCACAGATCTTCATTATTTATATTTTGCTGCTTGATCATATTCATCATTCACTTTACCTTTACTGTTGGTGTGATTTTCAGTGTTACTTGTTCAAAGGCAGTGGTATTCCAGGTCTCACTGCCATAGAGTAATACTGGTATTTTTTTTTTTTTTTAGTAAAGATGAATGTTTGCTCTCATTGGGAAACTTGTGGTAAGTAAAGTGTTTTCAATTTCCTGAAAGCAATCCAACTAACAATCCATTCCTCTTTTTCTACTCTAGGCTCAATTCATTATCCAGTCACACTATTTGACTCAAATAAAGAAACTAATAGACAAACTCTATAGGTGGCCATCTGAATGAATGTTGAAATATGGGCAGCAAACATTCTTAATTTATTTGGTCTTCCCTATGTGGACTGGCAGGGTGAATTACTTTGAGTGGTACAGATCTCTCCCAGGAAGCTCTGCAGTGTTCTAGGGTTTTAGGCAACCAACATAATGTCATCTGCAAACACCTAGAAGACCTCACCATTTATAGGAAATCTTTTATGACTTGGACTAGATATTTTCCATCACAAAGATGAATAAGTGTAGTAATCTGTTTTATGCCTCATCTAATATTTGCTTTCAGAGGGTCATGGAACAAGTTTATTTCTGTTTTTGTTATCTTTCATGGAATCTTGAATGATTCTGATATTTGAAAGAGACACCTTGTAAAGGAGCCTACTATTGACATTTTGTTGTATTAAATCATTTTTTATAAGAACCATGGATTGCTATAGTACATTATTGAATAAAACTAGAAAAATCTGCTTGTTTCCTACTAATACACTCATTAAGAATGTCCCCAATTTGTGCAGTTGTCCCTCAGAAGATTTTGTATAAATGGGTAAGGAGTTATCAATATTCTTGGTTACCTTTACTTCATGTTATTATGTTTATAGTATGTTTTTTTTTATTCCCCTTTAGTATCTTCCTCTCCTTCAAATACTTTCTATATCACTCTATGTCATCACAATGGTATTGCCTCCAGTAAGTATCTTATGTATATATTTAACTCAAACTAATGTTTTCCTATCCTTGTTTTCTTTAAGTGCCATTACTAATTCCTCTATAAGTACCTCAAGGATTGTGAGGTTAGTACAGAAATGTGGTAATTGTACTATCCTTGATGAGAGAAAAAATGTTAAATTTTTTTCTCTATTCCTTTTCCATTTTCATTTTTTTTTTGCATTTTTGGTGAGGCAATTGGGGTTAAGTGACTTGCCCAGGGTCACACAGTGAGTAAGTGTGAAGTGTCTGAGATCAGATTTGAACTCAGGTCCTCCTGATTCCAAGGCCGGAGCTCTATCCACTGGACCACCTAGCTGACCCTTCCATTTTCATTATTAAATGCCCTTAGGATGATGTTGCTTAGTTTGATATTTTGCAAAGCTTTCTTTAAACAGGTTTTTAACATCCACTATTTCTCTTGATTATCTCTATTATCTCTATTTTCTATAATGATACGGCTCATATTCATCAATCATTACCATTTATAATATAATTGAGGTCTGGAAGCGCTATCCTTCTAGCATTTGTATTAAATTGGCATACTTACAATTACTTAACTTTAAGCTGAGAAACAGAAACAGAGATAAAGACAAACAGAGACAGATGGAATTAGAAAAATAGATTTGGATCTTAAAGTTTCAGATTACTGTAATTGTTGGATAATTACCATAATTAATAATTTTATTATTATTAAATCATTGTACAACAGAATAATTATTAAGTATTTATTTTCTTGGTGGATAACCATTCACCTTATATAATGGAACAAATTATAAACTGATTAATATATTTCACAAACTCTTCAGTTAGTCTACTAGGATTTCCATACCTAATCTACCTACCTTTTATAAAGTTCTGATAAATAGATCAACATAGTAAAAAAGCAGACTAGATTTATACCTCTGCGTTAGGTTTTCAATTTTTATGAGATATTATGTTGGTTTGTTGGAAAGTTATAATTATTAGAACCTTCACTAATCTTCACTCCAGATCATAAATAAGAAATATAGTCTCAAAGCTTTCTTGGGAAAAAAAAAAAAAGCCTCCCTGAGTATTCCCCTAAACCAACAGCATGTTTTGTTTTGTTTTAAAAATTGAATCTCCCTACATCACCCAGTCTGGGAGTTCACAGTTCTATCACACTGTGATCATTGAGGGAGCCTTAACTTTATCCATTCTGACCTGGGTTGGTTCACCCATCTTCAGGAAAATTGCTACTCACCTCCATTCCCCAGGGATCACTATATTAATGGCAAACAAATGCAGACACCCAACTGGCTTAGCTCACTGCCTCCCAGGACTCCTGCTCTCAAGAGGTTGGTTAGTCTCAACCTATCTAGTAACCGGGAATGCATGCATATGTAACCATGCCCAAAAGCGTGAAAAACTAAGGCCTTCAAATTTGGATTCATGTTTCAAAAGATACTTGCTTCATTGAAAGTGAGTATTGGAAAAGAAGGGGAGATCAAATTTGCTTATAACTTCTCCCCACCTAAAAACAAGAAAAACAAAACAAAACATAAAGCAGACCCTGAAACCTCAAGGACATTAAGCCATTTTTGCTAATCTCAACAAATAACACTATGGTCTTGAAGAAACCTCATTATTTTCCCTGTAAAATCCCACACATCTTACTGTGTTATGTCTGTTATTGTCAATCAGCAATCACTTAAGCATTTGTTATGTGCTAACTTGTTACTGTTAATATTTTACTTTGAAATGTGTTAGAAAAGATATCCTATTTTAAGTTAAAAAAAGGGTGATGTAAAGGATTAGCAGGATAATATAAAAATGTAAATGAATTTATTGCATGTTAAAATAGATCATTTTCAAGATTATCATGCATTACCTTGCAACCATAAACCTGCTGTCATCGAAGTTGATTGTAAATATAATTGCAGCCTGTTTTAATTATAAGCAAAGGAACTTACTGTATAAAGTTGTATCTCTTGGGACTGTATATTAGCACTTCATGATGAAAAAGAAAAATGCTAATAGCCACCTTTAAGTAGTACTTCTTAGCATATCCAAATATTAAAGAATTCCAGATGGATATAAATTGTTGGAAAGATTGGCATGACCTCCTTGAGAAGAGAGAGGTGCCACTGATTACCTCCTGAAAGAAATCCCCAAAGGAAAACTCCTAGGAATGTTGTAGTCAAATGCCAGAACTCCCAGGTCAAGGAGAAGATATTGCACGCAGCCAGAACGAAACAATTCAAGTACTGTGGAAACACAATCAGGATAACACAAGATTTAGCAGCTTCTACATTAAGGGTCTGGAGGGCATGGAGTATGATATTTCGGAGGGCAAAGGAGTTAGGACTACAACGTAGAATCACCTACCCAGAAAAACTGAGTATAATCCTTCAGGGTAAAAAATGGTCATTCAATGAAATGGGGGACTTTCAAGCATTCCTGTGGAAAAGACCAGAGCTGAATAGAAAATTTGACCTTCAAATACAAGACTCAAGTGAAATATGGAAGACGTAAACAGGAAAGAGAAATCATGAGACTTATTAAGGTTGAGCTGTTCATATTACTGCAGGGAAAGATGATATTTGTAACTCATGAGTCCTTTGTCAGTATTAGGGTAGTGGGAGGAAAAAAATTATATGTATGTATACATAGATAGATAGAGGGCACAGGGTGAGTTGAAGATGAAGGAGTGACATCTGCAAAATAAAGTTAAGGTGTGAGAAAGAATTATACCGGGAGAAGGAGACAGGGAGAAGTAGAATAAGGTAAAATATCTCACATGAAACCGACAAGAAAAGGCTTTTACAGTGGAGGGGAAATGGGGGAAGGTGAGAGGGAATGAGTGAATCTCATTCTCATAGGATTTGGCTTAAGGAGGGAATAACATATACAATGGGGTATGGAAATCTATCTTACCCTATAGGAAAATAAGGGGGGAAGGGGACAAGAAAGCAGGGGGTTGATAGAGGGGAGGGCAGATTGCGGGAGGGGATAATCAGAAGCAAACACTTCTGAGGAGGCACAGGGTCAAAAGAGAGAGTAGAATAAATGGAGGATAGGATAGGATGAAGGGAAATACACTTAGTTTTTCACAACAGGACTACTATGAAAGTGTTTTGCATGACTACACATCTATAACCTGTACCGAGATGCTTGCCTTTTCAATGAGGGTGGG
Source organism: Vombatus ursinus (assembly GCF_900497805.2). Taxonomy (NCBI): domain Eukaryota; kingdom Metazoa; phylum Chordata; class Mammalia; order Diprotodontia; family Vombatidae; genus Vombatus; species Vombatus ursinus. The sequence goes on from NW_020954583.1 coordinate 12,877,330, forward strand.
TGAGAAGGGAGGAAGGGAGAAAATTTGTAACCCAAAGCTTTAAAAACATATGTTAAAAATAAAAAAAAAATTAAAAAATTATAAAATAAAAATAAGAGAGGGGTGAGATTTCCCTCATTCATTTCCCCATTGTTAACTATTGGTTTGGACCACCCAAAATAAAATATAAATGCTTGCTGGTATGAGGACTCTTTCAAATCTAACTTATAGTTCTTAATAAAATCAGAATCCTGAAATTTCTGAATTTTTTTCCTATTTTCTCAAAAAACATCACAGAAGAGTTGGAGCCAAGATGGTGGAATGAAAGGAGGGACCCACCTGAGCTCTCCTCAAACCCCTTTAAAAAGTGACTCTGAATAAATTCTAGAGTGGCAGAACCCACAAAAAGACAGAGAGAGGCAGATTTCCAGCTCAAGACAACCTGGAAGGTCGACAGGAAGGGTTTGTTGCACCCAGCTGAGAGAAGAGCACAGTCTAGCACAGGCCATGTGAGTGCGGATCCAACCCTAGCAAAGCCAGAGCAGGCCTTGGAGGACTGAACAACTGGTAGCAATGGTAGTTTCCAGTTTTCTCAGCCCACAGATGACAGAGACAACTTAAAATATCAGCAGCAGGCATCTGTTGAAACTGGGTGAGAGGGAAGGCAATACATCCCTGGCCCCAGCAAAACTGGAGCAGGCCTTGAGAATGACTGAATCGGCAACAACAGCTGTGTTGGCAGAAGTAGCAGTGGCTGTTCCTGGATCTATCAGCCCACAGAATGCTTGAAAATCACCTTTTTAAACTTCTGGGACCCAAAATGGCAGAGCAAGCAGTAAGTTGCTCTCACATTCCCTTACTGATCTTGAAAAACCCAGAGAATATTTCCCCAGGAAAAATCCTGAAATAGTGGAGCCAGCAGAAAGATGAGGTACAGCAGTCTTTTAGCTCAAAAGGCTAGGGGGATTAAAGGGAAAAGTCCCTCTTCCTGTGGCAGAAAAGGACCAGCTCAGGACAGGAGGCATCCCAACAAGCCAGTGGCAAATTCCACCTCAACAAACCAGCAGGAGATCCTGAACCACAGGGTGGTGGGACAGGCAAGTGTCAATACCAGACACACACCAGCCACCACCATCAGCTCCAGCTCAATACCAGGTAAGCTATCACACACCTACAGCCTTCAGCTGCCAAGACCTGAGACCCCAGCACACAAAACTAGTAACCAGGCCCTTAGCCCTCAGCACAAGAAGCCTGCCAGTGCCCCCTGTACCTTAGATGCAGAGATCAACTTTAAAAAACAGAAAAAATGCAAACAATGTCAGCAAAAACCAACAAAAAAACAACGAGCATAGAGACGTATTATGGTGACAGGGAAGATTCAAAACACAAATTCAGGAGAGGACAACACTGTCAATATACCTACATCTGAAACCACAAAGGGAATATGAAGTGGCCTCAAGTAAAAAAAAAAAAAAAAACAACAAAAACAACAAAAAAAAAACACCTTCTTAAAGAGCTCAAGAAGGATTTTAAAAGTCAAATAAGAGAGGTGGAAGAAAAATTCCCTTAAAAATACAAGAGACAAAATGGTAAAAATACACTAAAGAAAACAACTCCTTAAAAAGTAGAATTGGCCAAATGGAAACGAAGGTAGAAAACTAACTGAAGAAAACTATTTGTTAAAAATCAGAATTGTAGGGGTAGAGCCAATCTCTCTCCACCATCTGGTGGAGTAAAAGCAGTGACTTGCCTGAGTTCTCCCCCAAACCCACCCAAATACCTGTAAAAAAATGACTCTAAGCAAATTCTAGAGCAGTAAAACCCACAAAAAGAAAAAGCAAAACAAATTTCCGGTCCAAGATAACCTGGATTGTTGATTGGAATGGTCTATTATACTGGCCTGGGAGAGGAACACAGTTCAGGGTGGGTGCGTAGGCAAAGACCAGGTCTTACTGAACCTGGAGCAGGCCTCAGGGGACTGAATCACTGGTGGCTGTGGCAGTTTCCAGACTTCACAACCCCCAAATGCCAAAGACAACTTAGAAAATCAGTGAGAAAGGCCTGTCAGACCTGCATGAGAGAGAAGCTCAATCCCAGCCCCAGTCCTGGCACAGCCCTGGGGTGGCAGCTGCTTCAGGAGCTATCAGCCCACAGACAGAAGGGTAATCAAGTGGCTGATCAGAGGGGGACTACAGGGATCTCTTTGCTGGTGATGAGGCAGGATTCTCTTGCTTTGTCCATGCTTGGATCTTGGTCACAGATAGATGGCAATCCCGGGGTGAGGAGGAGTGCTGTCATGGTGCAGGTTATGGTAGTGGTGAAGAGGGAATTCACCTCACAGTTGCAAGGCAGAAAAGAGTGCTTGTGGTCACTTATAGACCAGAGCCCAGGCCAGGAAATGAGTAAACACCTCACCCTTGATCATACCATCTTGGAAGAATTGAACATTTACAGGTCCCTAGAACTATCTCTGAAAACAGCTGCACAAAATCCCTGAATTTTGGGACAGTACATTCTCCACATTGGAAGCAGACTCCTACCTCAACAAAGAGTTTAAAACTCAAGTAATTGGCTGGGAATGTGAGCAAACCTCACACACAAAAAAAATTCAGACCATAGAATCTTTCTTTGGTGACAAAGAAGACTGAAACATACAACCAGGACGAGACTTTCTCATGCCCGCTCATCCCCATGGGCATCACTAATGTTCAAATTCCTTAAGAATCTGAAGGCCTGTATGGTTTATCTCCAATAAAATTTTTCTCTGGCAGAAGAAAGATTTGGGTTGAATTCATTCAGGCGGGGCCCAAGTGTCGTGATCTTAGGGTCCCAGCACCCCCTGACCTCTAGACTTCATCATATGGTTCCCTGCACCAGGAATTACTGCCAGATCCCAAATTCTTCTCCAGCTATGACTGGAAGCACCAGAGCATTGCAATGGAAATTGATGGCCTTAAAGGGACTGGAGTAGGTTGAACAACAAATCATAGAAACAATTGATAACTTCATACAAGAGAATGACAATAATGAGACAACATACTAAAACTTACGGGATGCAGTGAAAGCTGATGGTTTTAGGTAGATGCTACTTTTTTTTTAGGGGAAGTTTTATATTTCTAAATGCTTACATGAATAAAATAGAAAAAGAGAGCAACAAATTGGTCATGCAACCAAAAAAAAAAAATAGAAAGAGGACAAATTAAAAATCCTCAACTAAATACCAAATTAGAAATTCTGGAAATCAAAGGAGAGATTAACAAAATTCAAATTATGAAAACCATTGAAATAATAAATAAAACTAAGAGCTCGTTTTATGACAAAAAATCAGTAAAACAGATAAACCTTTGGTTAATTTGATTTAAAAAAAAGAAAGAAGAAAACCAAATTACCAGCATCAAAAATGAAAAGGAAATTAAAACAATAATTAGGAACTATTTTGCCCAACTGTATGCCAATAAACTTGACAATATTAGTGAAATGGATGAATATTTACAAAAATATAAATTGCCTAGATTAACAGAAGAGGAAATAAAACACTTCAATAATACTATTTCATAAAAAGAAATTGAGCAATTCATCAATGAACTCCCTAGGAAAAAATCACCTGGGCCAGATGGATTTACAAGCAAATTCTATCAAACATTTAAAGAACAATTAATTCCAATACTATGCAAATTCATTGGGAACATAGACAAAGAAGGACTCTGACCAATTTTTTTTAATGATACAAATATGGTACCTAAACTGGGAAGAGTCAAAACTGAGGAAGAAAATTTCCAGAAAGATTTCCCTAATGAATATAGATGCCAAAATTTTAAATAAAATATTCACAAAAAGATTATAGCAACTTATTATGAAAATAATACACTGTGACCAGGTAAGATTTATACCAGGAATGTAGGGTTGGTTCAATATTAAGAAAACTATCAGCATAGTTGACCATATCACCAACAAAACTTACAGAAACCACTTTATCTCAATAGATGCAGAAAAAGCTTTTAATGAAATATAATACCAATTCCTACTAAAAACACTAGAAAACATAGAGGAATTAATAGAGTCTTCCTTAAAATGATAAGTAGCATCTACCTAAAACCATCAGCAAGTATTATATGTAATGGAGATAAGCCAGAAACATTTCCAATAAGATCAGGGGTGAAACAAGGATATCCATTATCACCACTGTTATTTTATATGGTAATAGAAACATTAGCTTTATCATTAAGAGAAGAAAAATAAATTGAAGTAATTTGAATAGGCAAAGAAGAAACAAAGCTATCACTCTTTGCAAGTGATATAATGATATACTTAGAGAATTCCAGAGAATCAAGTAAAAAATGACTTGAAATAATAAACAATTTTAGCAAAGTTGCAGGATATAGAAAAATAAACCCCCATTGTTTAGTTTATTTCCTTTGAAAGGATCAGGAAGTTTGTTTTGTTTGTGACTATTCTCTACTCAATATTATTCTCCATATTAATACCTCCTTTTCCCCTATCTCAACTTGTCTCTCCACTGAGTTTGATGCATCAAACTACACTGTGTGAGTTCATCTCTCATTTGTGTATTTTAGTTGAGTGAAATTCATAGGTTTGAAGCTCCTTAAAAGCAAGGGTTGTCTTTTTCCTTTTTGTGTAATCCCTTGTGCTTAGCACAGTGCCTGACACATAGTAGATACTAAATAAATGTTGATTGATTGATTGATTGATATGATTCATCCATTTCCTATTCTTCCTTAAGATTTGAATATTTCTTCTCACACTCCCCAGTTACGAAAAATAATAATTTTCAATATCTCTCTTCATCAAGGTATTCCTTTTTCTCTCCCTTATCTACCCCTACCTCTTCAACTCCTCAGAATAGAAAAAAATCCCCAGGACCTCTATTTGTCTAATCAAACACCTTCAATACAATTTTAAGACATTAAAGTTCTGAAGGGTGATTCTTCCACTAGAATTTTAGCACTACATCAGCACAGATTTCCTTCTAGTTGCTTAAATAAATTCATCTTTCTGGGTTTCTATGGATCTTGTTCCTATGCAGCTACATTTTCATCAGAAATACTTTCTATTTCTAAAGGTCTATTATTCCTTATATGATTATTATCAGCTTTGCAAGTTATCATTGCATTTTAGAATATTGTATTACAAGATCTCTCTTTTGTAGCAGATACTACTAAGTCTGATATGATCCTGACTATAGTTCTTTAATACTTAAATGTCCTTTCTCTACATGTTAGCACTATTTTTATTTGTATTTTTATGTTTTTACTTTTGTGTGGGAGCTTTTGATTTTGGTATGGCATTGCTGTAACTATTATTCATTTAGCGCTATATTTTAGGAAATAATCTGTAGATTTTTTTCTCTATATGCAAGAATATATGTATTATGCACATATAAACATACATTTACACACATTTACATTTGTTTTTTTTTTGTTTGTTTCCATAGCTTTAAGCAGTATTCATTTGTGATTATTCGAAAAATAGTGTTCAGGAATTTTTTGTTTGTTTAATCATGACTTTCAAGGATTCCTATGATTTTTGGACTTTATCTCCTTGACCTCTTTTGAGTTCAGTTATCATTATTATTATTTTATGTCTTAAATTTTCTTCTGTGCTTTCAAACTTTTAATTCTAATATTTCTTGCTGTTTCATGATGTTATTGATTTCTGTTTGATTTATTCTAATTTAAAAGCACTTCCTTTACCAATTAGGGCTTACCATGTTTTTTTCTAAGCTACTTATTCTCCTTCTAATTATTTGATCTAGAACTTTCATTTCTTTTAAAAAAAATCTCTCCCTTCACTTCTCCTAGGTATTTATAGAGTCTGTTTACAGAGTCCTGTTTACAAGTTGCTTTAGAGTTAGATTTACATATATGTGTGTATACATAGAGACAGAGAGGGAGGGAGAGAGAGATAGAAAGAAGAGAAGGAGATTAAGTTAAAGAATATTAGAAATGTTAGATATGACAGACCTTTGAAGAAAACTGAATGGGAACATAAAGGTTCATACTTTCTTTACATGGCACCAACTCAAAAATTGACCATGTTTTAAGGCATAAAAATATCAAAATCAAATGTAGAAAGGCAGAAATATTAAATATAATATTTTTGGACCCTAATGCAATAAAGATTACATTCAACAAAGGGCAATGGAAAGATAGATTAAATTTAATTGGAAACCAAATAATCTAATCCTACAGAATAAGTGGGTCAAAGGACAAATCATAGAAACAACCAATACTTTAATTAAAGAGAATAACAACAATGAGACAACATCCAAAATCTATGGGATATTGCCAAAGCAGTACTTAGAGGGGAATTTTATATTTATTTATTTAATTCTTACATCCACAAAATAGAGAAAGACCAGATAAATGAATTGGGCATGGAACTAAAAAAAAAAAGAAAACTAGAAAAAGAGCAAATTAAAAATCCCCAATTGAGAACCAAATTGGAAATTCTGAAAATCAAAAGTGAGATTAATAAAATTGAAAGTAAAAAAAAAAAAACTATTGAGCTAGTAGATAAAACTAGGAGCTGGTTTTGTGAAAGAGAAAAAAAAAACCTATAAGATAAATAAATGATTCATCAATTTGATTTAAATAAAGAAGAAAACCAAATATTCAGTATCAAAAATGAAAAGGGTAAAATCACTACCAATGAAGAAGAAATGAAGGCAATTTTAGGCACTATTTTGCAAATTATATGCCAGTAAAACTGATAATCTGAACAAACTTGATGAATATTTATGAAAATATAAACTACCTAAATTAACAGATCAGGATATAAAATACCTAAATAATCCCATCTTGGAAAAGGAAATTTAATAAACCATTAATGAACTCTGAAAGAAAAAATCATCAGGGCCAGATGGGTTCACAAGTAAATTCTGCCAAATAATCAAAGAACAAATTAATTGCAATAGTATATAAAGTATTTGGGGAAATAGATGAGGAAGAAGTCCTACCATACTCTTTTTATGACATGAATATGATGCTTATATTTAAACTAGGGAGTGCTAAAACAGAGAAAGAAAATACTCTAATGAATATCAATGCAAAAATTTTGAACAAAATACTAGCAAGACAGTTATAGTAATATGCTGTATTGGTTCAATATTAGGAAAACTATCACTATAATTAGCCACATCAATAACAAAACCAATAGAAATTATAAGGTTATCTCAACAAATGCTGTAAAAGCTTTTGAAAAAAATATCATCCATTCCTACTAAATCATTAGAGAGCATAACAATAAAGGAAGTGTTCATTAAAATGATAAGCAGTATCTATCTAAAAACATAAGCAAGCATTATCTGCAATGGGGATAAGCTAGAAGCCTTCCCAATAAGATCATGCATGGAGAAAGGATGCCCATTATTACCACTATTATTCAATATTTCTTAGAAATATTTGCCATAGCAATAAGAGAAGAATAAGAAATTTAAGGAATTAGAATAGGTAATGAGGAAACAAAAACTGTCATTCTTTGCTGGGGATATGGTGTTATACTTAGAGAACCCTAGAGAATCAACTAAAAAAACTAATTAAAATAATTAACACATTTAACAAAGTTCCAGGATATAAGATAAATGCACCTAAATCTCAGCAACATCCAGCATCAAGAGATAGAAAGAGAAATTCCATTTAAAATAACTATAAACAATATAAAATACTTGGGAGTCTTCCTGCCAAGACAAACCCAGAAACTATGTAACACAATTACAAAACCCTTTTTATTCAAATAAAGTCAATTCTAAACAACTGGAAAAATATCAATTGCTCCTGGGTAGGCCAAGCCAATATAATAAAAATAACAATTCTACGTAAGTTAATTTGCTCATTCAGTGCCATACCAATGAAATTACCAAAAATATTTTCTAGAGCTAGAAAACATAATAACAAAATTCATCTGGAAAAGCAAAAGGTCAATAACATCAAAGGAATTAATGAAAAAAATGCAAAGGAATATGGCTTTGCAATACCAGATCTCAAACTATACTATAAAAGCAGTAATCATCAAAACTATCTGGTACTGGCTAAGAAATAGAGTGGTGATTCAGTGGAATAGATTAGGTATATAAGACACAGTTATCAATGACCAAGTAACCTAGTGTTTGATTAGCCCTGAGACCTTAACCTTTGGAATAAGAACTCACTATTTGATTAAAAAATTGCTGGGAAATCTGGAAAACAATAGGACACAAACTAGGTATAGACCATCATACCATATACCAAGATAAAGTCAAAATGGATACATGATTTAGATATAAAGGGTTGTACCATTAACAAATTGGAAGAGCAAGGAATATTGTACCTTTCATATCTATGGAGAAGGGAAGACTTTGTGACAAAATAAGGGATAAAGAACATTATGAAATATAAAGTGGATGATCTTGATTATCTTAAATTAAGAAAAGCTTTTGCACAAACAAAGCCAATGCAAGATTAGAAGAAAAGCAAAAAGTTTAGAAACAATCTTTACCACAAGGGTCTGTGATAAAGGCCTCATTTCTCAAGTATTTAGAGAAATGAGTCAATTTTATGAGAATACAAGCCATTCCCCAATGGATAAATGGTCAGAGGATGTGAATAGGTAGTTTTCAGATGAAAAAAATCAAAGCTATCTCCAGGCATATGAAGAAGTGCTCTAAATCACTTTTGATTAGAGAAAGGCAAATTAAAACAATTATGAGGTATCACCTCATACCTATCAGATTTGCTAATATGACAAAAAAGGAAAATGATAAATGTTGGAGAGGATGTGGGAAAATTGGGACACTATTGCATTGTTGTTGGAGTTGTGGACTGATCCAGCCGTTCTGGAGAGCAATTTGAAACTATGCCCAAAAAGCAACCAAACTGTGCATATCCATTTGAACCAGCAATACCACTGCTAGGTCTATATCCCAAAGAAATCACTTTTTTTAAAAGGGAAAAGGACCTACATGTGCAAAAATATTTATAGCAGTCCTTTTTGTGGTGGCAAAATATTGGAAATTGAGGCCATGCTCATCAATTGGGGAATGGCTGAACAAGCTATGATATATGAATGTAATGAAATACTCTTTTGGAATAAGAAATGATGAACAGGCAGATTTCAGTAAAAACTTGGAAAAACTTGTATGAACTGATGCAAAGTTAAATGAATAGAATCAGGAAGACATTGTACACAGTATTAGCAAGACGGTACGATGATCAAGTGATGATCAAAGACTCAGCTCTTCTCAGAAACTCAGTGATCCAAGACAAATACAAAGGATACACAAGGAAAAGGCTAACTGCAACCAGATAAAGAACTGACTCTTAATGCAGATTGAACCATACTTTTTCACTTTACTCTTTGTTTGCATTTTTTCCTTTTGATCTGTTTCTTCTTTCGCAACAGTGACTAATATGGAAATAGGTTTTGCATGATAGCACCTGTATAACATATTAAATTGCTTACTATTTTGCAGGAGGGCAGGGAAAGGAGAGAGGAAAAAAAATTTGCAACTCAAAATCTTGTAAAAATGAATCCTTAAAATTGTCTTACATGTAATTAGAGAAAAATAAAAATAAAATACTATTTTAAAACACTTCACCATCTTAGATGCTCTCCTCTGGACATTCTGCATTTACCATTGTTCTGTGGTTTTCATAACTGACCATCGTGCCCCAGATTTTGTCTAGTCAGGACAATGTACCATAGGATTTTCACTTTCTTATTCCTGTGAATTTCTTTATTATTATTATTATTATTTTATTTTTGCTAGGCAATGGGGTTTAGTGACTTGCCCAAGGTCACGTAGCTAGTAAGTGTTATGTGTCTGAGGCAGGATTTAAACTCAAGTCCTCCTGTCTCCGAGGCTGGAGTTCTATCTACTACGCCAACTACCTGCCCCTACTATGCATTTCTTAATGCATATGAAGATAACACTTAAGTTTTTTTTTCTTGGCCACATCACACTTTTTCTGTTTTTTAGTCCACTAAAAGTCCAAAGACCTTTTTCAGACTTCTGTATAAACTCATGGTTTTTGAACTCAAATGTAACCTTCACATTCATCCCCATTGAATTGCATCTTATTATATTCAACCTAATGCAATATAGCCTGCTAAACTTTTTTACATGATGATTGTCATGCATTGTGTTAACCATCCCTCTCAGCTTTGTGTCATCCATGATTTTGGTCTATACTTTTATCCAAGTCATTGATAAAAAAATATTATGCAGAAAGAGGTCAAGCATATATCCCTTGGGAATTTCCACTGAGCCATTCTTCTTCTCATACTTGTTTGTATCACTCTTGTATTCATAATAAATTTCTATAGGCATTAGTCAATAAATATTTAATAAATGAATAGATAATTTATATGTAAGTGCTTTGAAAAGTATGAAGTGGTATATAAATGAAAAAATATCTTTATATGTCATATTGTTCAAATAGTTTTTTCCATGAATTTTAAAGATTTTTACTTCCATTTATAAATACTATTTCTATCTATTTTTTCATCTATCTATGTGTATATAATAAAATATTCAGGTCCTTATCAAAATTGAGGTAACTGTATTGTTATATCAATATTCTAATTTATGAAAGCAACATATTTAATTTTTTTTGTCAGATGAACCTTTTCTTGACATTTTCTTATTTCATTTTATCTTTTGGATGCTGCACTTGGGGATATATTCTCTCTGTAATGATTCATAGGCGGAACTGACTAGACCAATTAAAAGAAGAATTGATCACCTTATGTTGTTTGAGAGAATAGTACCATTGGGATGTAACATAGTAAAAGAGAGAGAACATACACTAAGGACTTTCTCATATTCTACATACAAAAAGGGAACCAATGTCTATTTTTTTCATAAATAAAGTCATTACCTCAGTTAAGCTCAATCTGAAACACAAATACATTAGGACCTTTATTAAGTTGTAACCTCTCTCTCTCTCTACATATATATACATACACATATAAAAGAATGTGGAAAAATCTCTTTGGGTCTAAGAATTATATTTTAGAGAAGCTCATATGGGTACAATTTTTTATTGACACATAAGGAATCCAATTTCCAGGTTCATTACCCAAAACAACCCAGACATTTGAAACAAGAACACATCTTAGTACTTGAACTATAGATCAAACTATAATTCATACACCTCATTCCCTCATGGATTGTTAGGATAAGAGAAAAGAAGAGGGAAAAAAAGCATTTCTTTTGCCCACTTGATCGATGTTCTATTTGACCTCTGTAATACCCTCTTGCCATAACCTTTTAAATACCATCTGCTCTTTTTGTGAAGAGTGTGATGGGAAAGAGTCACTTCCAGACAGCAATTGATTATAAAAACATTAATCAAGGTCATGGATTATCTGCAGTAGGACACTGTGTGCTTTAGTTAAGCAATTTTGTCTTTAATGTGATTGGAAAGGTTGATCTTTATTCAAGTCCTAATATAGGGTTGGCATCAAATAAGTGAAATAGCAACAGAGAAGTGAACATTATTGGAATCTATGTTAAATTGGTAATTTAAGGTTAATTTGTTTATTCAATCTAATAGGGATGAATTGGTTGTAATTCATTCTTCCAGAATGCAACTAAACCAGTCAGATGTTTATACCAAGCACAGATAGTAGTGAACATTTATTTCTCTCTGGCTGCATTTCAAGAGAGTTTTTCAGTTTGTTTAATTTTTTAAATTTTTTTTTGGTTTTTCATTATGTTTTCATTATCTAGTACTTAGATGAAAAGTAATTAAACATTGTCTATTAAAAAGACAGCTTGAATATCTCATAAGCGAAAGTTACATATGTGAAGAGAGACAAAATTATCTAAACTTACTCTCAGGTCAGTAGGATCAAGTTCACTTAAAGGGATTTTTCCATTTTCTGGCTTACAACTCACATACAAAAAAAAAATCAGTACCTATCACGGTCCAGAGTTCTGACCTCAACTGCCTTGTAAAGTTCATAGAATTAATGAAGAAAATGAAATGAAACAAAACTTTCAATAAAATGTAGAATGAAAATGTCAATTCAAAAGAAGAATTTTCATTCCTCTCATGAATTATATGGTCAGTTACTAATAGTTACAAATATACACTGAGCTTTCCTTCAAGAAACCATCTTCTACATTGCTTCACTTTCTCTGATGGCTTTAAGCATAGCATTCTGTCATAGGCCCAAGGATAACATATAGATTCCTTTTTGAAGTATTTAAAGCATTTTATAACCTCACCCCCAACCTACCTACCCAAATTTGCTATCCATCATTCCTTTTCTTTTACATGCTATACAATTTGGCCCAATTGGCCTTCTTGCTATTTTTTTGAGATTTTTCAGGAAAGCCCTTCCTTTCTCTCCTCCCTTAGTACCTGGAATGCACTCCTGGCTCATCTCCATCTCTTGGAATCCTTTGTTTCCTTTAAAACCCTGCTCAGTCACCATCTTGTATATTAAACTTTTCCTTATCTTTTTTTTTTTAGATTTTAGTGCCCTCCCTCTCTAAATTATCTTTGATTTAGTTTGTATATGTTCTGTTTATGCCTTTTTATGTATATATTAACTCCACTAATAAAAGATAAGCTTCTTGAGAGCAGAGATTGGTTCATTTTTTCCCTATGTTTTCTCAAGACCCAGCAGCAGTTCCTGGAACAAAGTAGGTACTTTACAAATGCTTATTGATCAAGTGGTTGATTCCTAGTTTCTATGGGCAACAAAAGACATTGTTCTCTTGCATGGTCATACTCAATATTAGAGCAAATCCTTCCCTATTTGCCACAGCAGAAGGCAATAACTCCATAGTTTTTGACATTGGAGGAGAAACAGTTCTCCTTTCACCAGTGTTCAATGTAGACTAGGAATCTCCTCAAATTTAAGCTCTTTACCTTTATCCCTACCAATTTGACTTCTCTATAATTTGAGTATCCTAATAGTATCATTCATCTTTGTGTTTGCTAGAAATTCCTAACTGAACTACAATTTCATATATACTGACTGCAAATCATGGCATTCTTTCTTTTTCAGGTACTCAGGAGGATTGTCCCTTATATAAAAGACTACTCCTGATTGATTGCAGAGAAGCTAAAGCCCCTTAATTCCTCCCAAATTAGCACTTAAAATATCTCTAAGGAAACAATGTGATTCAGAGTTTCAGTGAAATGTTTTGCCATTAATTTAAATAATTAATTAAAATACCAAATTAGATTTTTTACAATTAAATTAACCGTACCTACCTATAAAGAATTGGTTAACTCCAAAATTATAGGTATTATGGGAAAGATTGAGACACTGCTTAGCAAACTTAAAAATACTCAGATTTTCTGAGTTATGAATTATCAGTTTATTCCACTTTTACATTTTCTCCCTTTGGGTTCATAGCAATAATATATTTATAAATGTATTTGCATACAATTACTTCTGCTATGCTCTGACAATAAGCCAACACATTTATAACAACTGGTATTACATTAAGTGATTGATAATAATTTGAAAACACATAAAATTATACCACAATTTAATTTCATTGTTCAGGAAAAGAAACACTCAATATTTCATGAGTTTTTAAGATGATAGATTTAGAGTTTGAAGGGGGCTCAAAGGTCATGTGCTCCAACCCACTCATTTGACAGATCAGTAAATTAAGGCTTAGTGAGGCAAAGTGAGTTATCCAAGTGTCAGCAGGGAGAATATGAATCCAAATTTTCCTGAAATCTTGTTCAACACTATCCTTTATAAATACTACCCCCTCAAGAGGAACAGTTGTCTTGACCATCAGTTACTTGTCCTATCAACTAAAGTGTTTCCTATTATTCATCAATTTTGTATGAGTGTTAAACAGGAACTTTTAATGGTTTCCTTTATGTAAGGCACCAGGCAAGCAAGAAGACAGTATCAAGGAGAAGAGGTGGCCAATAGTGTCGAAGGTTGCAGAGACTGAGGAGAATGAGGATTGAGAAAAACCCATTGGGTTTCGCAATTAATAAATCATTGGTTACTTTAGAGAGAGCAGTTTCCATGGAATGATAAGGTCAGAAATTAAACTATAAAGGACTGAATATTTAGTTTTTAGGAGCTAGTTATAAGAATGTGTGTATGTGCCCTTGGATCCTGGGATTCAATTGCATAATTTATAAGATTTATATAATATATATTTCTGAGTAATATGTATATATACATATATAATTACATATGATATATTTTTATGATAATTAGATATATATTATAAATTATCTAATTGAAACCTTGGGTCCCAAAGTATTTGTGTGTGTGTGTGTGTGTGTGTGTGTGTGTGTGTGTACATACATGAGTCAGTGGAAAGTCACAAAATCATCCTATAAGGTCTTCATCTGTGAGCTCTACATAATCAGTATGTTGGATTTGGTGACCTCCAAGCTCCTATGTTGCTGTAGATCTTTGATTTAGAAGTTTCAGGTCAGGAAGAGGGGAGAGAGGGGAGAGCTAATGACATTCAAAGTATTAAAAATGATTCTTCATTCCTGCCTTTATTATAGGTACTAGAAAGAGCTGCAAAGTAAGGGAGTGGCAGGTCGTCTTTTACTCTCAGCTTTAGCAAAGAAAAAGGAAAAAAAGAGACAAAGATCTACCCCCTTATCATAAGGGAGCTTTTTGGATAATAGGCTTTTTCATTGTTTTCAGCAATTTTCCCTTGGGAACAATGATACTAGATGCTTTATATTGATTGTTTTTGAAAGGTTTAAGTGGTCTCTGGAATTTCAGTAGAGGCAAAAACTATAAAGAAAATTGAAAGAATAAAATAATTGAAATCCTTTTATAGATTATCTTTAAAAAATTAAAAGGACCTCCTTTCCAAAAGAGGTATATTATTTATGCTTTTTATGTTTCTTTGATGTTTATGTAGAATCATTTTTGAGATAGTGTAAGTGCTTTGGAAAGTATTCGATGTGATTATTAAAATTTTCACATTACTTTCCCCTCTACCAGTTATTTTTCTTAACATACTATATACATTGTACAACTAGTCTGATATATTTTGCATTACCTGTCTCCAGAGAACAGATTAAGGCTCATCAATTCTACAGGGATAGAGTCTGAGATTACTATTCCTAGTGATGAGATACATTTCAGTGTGTCTTTAAAGCTCATTCTTGTATCAACTAGAACTATAATTAGATATTGAATAATACTGGGGAAACATGTATATTGCATAAACAGATTTACAAGCAGTATAATTAGTGAGTTAATTTAAAAGCAGTCACACAAAGCAGCCACATAAAGGAACTACTAACTCATTAAAATGTCCCTTCGTCCTTCATTTAAACTAACTATTGAAAAATGAAACACATTTTCTTTGGTCTAAAAGAGTCTATTCTACTTTTTGGCCCTTTTGATACTTAGAAAAAAAATCTGAAGAAAAGATATCAGATGGAGCAGTTTATTATAGAGGCTATAGAAAGCAAAGGGATCTAATCATGTATCTGATCACTTATTTCTAAGTATCATTTACTTTCTTATCCTAAGGTGAGAAATGAGAGAATATTTATTCATTCAAAGATCTTAGCAAGGATAAGGCCTAAAAGTAAAATGCAGGATAATTGATAATAACTGCTAATGTTTATATAGACTTTTATAGTTCAATAACAAACACTTTTCTTCTAACAATATATAAGGAAGGTAGAGGAGGGATTATTATCCTTAATTTAGGAAAAAAAAGGAAAACTAAAGTCCAGAGGAATTCAATGACTTGCTAAGTGTCACATGAGGAGTAAGTAACAGAGTCAGGACTTGGTCTTACTAGGTCTTCTGGTCTTTAATTTCAGTGTTTTCCCTATTAACTGCATAATGCTGCCTCTCTAATTATTCCATGGATTGTTATATACATATGAATATACATATTGTATATTTGCAAATATGACATACATATACAATATGTTATAGATATGTATGTAAATACACAATATAACAATTATATGTGTATATTATGTATATATAAAACAAATACATACAGGTGTTATGTTTTTATTCATATTCATAATAAAATAATTTTGATAAATTCACACATCATAAGATCATAGATTTTAGATGTGGAAGGGATATTACAGACCCCTAAATCCAATCCCCTCTTTTTACAGATGAGTAAACTAAGGCACAGAGAAGTTAAGTGATTTTCCAGTCATAGACTTATTACTGACATGTCACAAACTAATAAAGGTCTGAGACAGTATTCAAAACTAAAATATTACTGCCTCCAAATCTAATGTCCTTTATACCATAGCCTAGTGACATTCTTCCTTGTTTTTTCTTTCAAAGCAGACATTTAAAAATAGATTTTGAAATAATTTGGAGTATTAAAAATAACAAATTTCTCAAGCAGCGAAGTATTAAATTTATTATCACTATATAGTGACCTAAACTGTTTGCTCTAGAAATGGTCAAGAGTAGAAGTTTTTTACAAGGAAGCCAGCTATTATTCTTTTTTTTGGGGGTGTGGAACCACAAAGTAGGGGACAGGTGTCTGTTGATAAGACAAGAGGAATAGAGAAAAGAGATCTGTCACATGTCAGAACAGAGATGAGATATTTTATTAGACCAGCAGTGAAGGCAGGAAGGCTGTGAAAAGCTTAAACTAAACCTTGCCTAGGTAAGAAAGAACTTTGTATAACATATATCCCAATTCCTCACTTTATAAATAATTTATAAATTTATAAATGGTATTAATAAATTTATAAATATAAATAATATAAATAAATTTATAAATAAAGAAATAGGTGAATTCCTTGTTGAACTGAAGGACTTTTTTGAATTCACACTTATAGGTAAACATAGGAATCTAAATTCAGGTGTCCTAATTTCAAAATTAGTGGTTTTTTCTCAGTACCACATTGTATCTGAAAGCTAATTTAAAGACAAATTATAGTGCCTCTTTCACAACACTTCTGTGAAATACATGGGAATTGTTAATATTAGGGGTTTTGGGGGGTTTTTTGTTTCATTCTTTTAGACGAGTAAACTGAGGCTCATAAGAAATCTTCCTGCATAACAGTACCTTACAACAAAAGAACCATCCTGGTTGTCAAATCATTCATTGTCACTGTTAAAACATACATTAAAAAAATGACATCAATGAAAGAACACATTATCCACCCATTCACCAAAGTTCACGTAGAATGACACGAAATTTTGATCTATATGCCAAACAAGAGAGATTATATTTTAACTTCGAGGCAATAGAAAGCCACTGGAGTTTCTTTGAGTAGTGAAGTGACAACTGGCAGAACTGTGGCTTTTGAATGCCAATTTGAAAGCTATGTGGAGGCTGGATTAGAGAGGACAGAGATTAGAGGCAGTTTATTACTGTCTCTCCTAAACTCCTATGCCCAGAACTGATTCTTCAGATATGATCCAACCAGGGATATGCAAATTAGTGGCATAGAAAATGATCTGTACAGAATCATATAAAGGTGGCTACCCTAACTGTCTACATATACAATAATCAGTATACAAATAGGCAAATGATATCCATTAAATCAGCACCACATACATAAGAACACCATCTAATCAAGCACATAACTTCATGCTTTAAAAATCAGCAATACTGTTAGGCACTTTGCATTTATAATCCCATGAAGTACAGTCAGTTGATTATGACAGAGAGAAGTAAATTGAAAAAAAAATATCCAAAAGGAAAAAAATGTAAAAGATTCCAGATAAGCTCACACATTAGATAACAATGTATGTGGGTATGTAAAGTAAGCTATGAATGGTGTACTCAATGACAAAAACACCAACCCTTAATCTGTTACTGTCTTGTATATATTCCCAAAAGTTCAAAGTACTTCAGAGTGGATATGCTTTGGAGGAATATTCTCCAATTACCAGAATTATATTAAACACTCTCTCTAACCAAATTGGCTTTCTTTATGTGAGCTATGATATAAGATGTATTGATAGGAATAATTTGAACTGTATGGGAAAATAAGCTGGAAACAGATTATGAAGGACTTTATAAATTAAACTGAAGAAAAAAAAGTTTTTTTTGTTTTGTTTTTCCTTCAAGTGCTAGAGATCCACTGAGGATACTTAAGCAGAAATGTGGCAGAGGAAAACATAAACTTTTCATTTCAGAAACATTTCATTTCACAAACATTTCAAACAAATCGATTTCAGATGAATAAGAGAAACAGAGCCTGAAAGCAAGGAGATTATAGCAATAGTTCAGATGACAGGTTATGAGGACCTGAAATAGAGATGTAGCCATTTGAGTGGATAAAAAAGAGTGGATGCAAGAAATGTTGCAAAGGTAGTTTTGAAAAGATGTTGAAACAGCTTGGTTATGGGTTAGGAGATAAGGGCAGTAAAATAAATATTTTCCTAGGTTTCAAAAACAAATGAATGGAAAGACATAGTGGTGCCTTTAATAGCAATAAGGAAGCATGCAGAAGGAGCTTGAGTAAATACAGTGTTTCATTTTAGATATACCAAACCCAGGATGATGGAATGACATCTCCCCTTGCTTCTACTCTGGCTTATGCTCAGCACCAGTGACACTTCATTGACCCCTTTCATCATTTACCACTGCATCAGTGGAGCCATCTGTGCTAGCCCAAACTTTCAGTTCCAGTGGCACTCATCCATTTGGTAGTCTTCCACATTGGCCAGGAGCTTCTGCCCAAAATGATGAGCACCGGTTTGTCAAGGGAATACAGCAAACACATTAGTCCATGAAGAAAGGTAATAGTCTAGTAACTCAGCTGTAGCCAAGAAGGCAACTTTGCCCAGCTACATCCTTTGAACACAAAAATATTATTTTCCTGATGGGGCCACAGAATATGAGATTAAATTGCAATGTTTCTATTTATATCCATATGACCTTTGGAATGTCACTTAACCTCTTTGAAGCTCATTTTACAAAATAGAGATGTTGGACTGAATGATTTCTAAGTTCCAAAAGCACTAAAACTAAATTTTATGAGTTACAAACTACCTGCTACCCTAGGTGGTAGCTCTTCTTCATTGCCTTCTCTGCTTTCCTCAGTATTCTTTAGTTCTCTAATTCTCTCACCTTACTATTAGGAGATTCACTGATCTTTTTGGATAACTTTTACACTACTAGGGGGATCACAAGAGTTTTTAAGAAACTCTCAAAATAAGATATCTATTTTGATTACAAATCAATTTGTCATAAAACTTTTGAAAGGCAGTGTTTATCCAAAGCTAACCCAGGAACTTTGATATTCCTCTTTCCCAATCTCATTTGGGATAATTGCAAATGGTCTTATGAGCTTGAGTTACAGCTTTGTAATGCAAATATCATAGTTTTAGTAATGAAATAACATACCAAAGATTTCCCAGTTATTGATGTTAATCTCTAATGGATACAGAGACTCATTAATGCCTACTAGTCTTTTCATATTCATACTTAGCCCGTAGGCCAGTGTCTCAGGTTCTGTAACTCCTCTATCTTTGGCTTACCCACATTTCTCATTGGGAAATCTCTAAATATAATAACTTGTACCTTTCTCCACAGATGAAAGTAAAAGGGTCCAAAGTTCTCACTGAAGTTCTTAAAATAAAATATTGGATACAGAATAAGTTTTGTTTCATGGTGCAGAAAATTCATAAAGAACTGAGTAGACCATACAGTCTTCTAATTCTCTTCATGTTTTGTCTTATAATTTTTACCTTTCTCCCAGGTTTTTATCTGATCCTTCAAATTTATAGCACTTCCCTAAACTCATAATAAAAATAAAATCATAACTCATGGTAAAGCAGAAGACAAAGTCTAGCCATTTCACTCTTCTTTTCCTGACTTGGATCACACTCATACTTCCGCAGTTTTAGAGTCTACATTCAAGATCTTCTCTTCAAAGGGCTTTTATATTATGGAGTCTTTAAGTTAAAGAACTTCTTCATGGCCCCAGTTTCCCCCTTCACAGCTGCTCTCTAGTTAATATAATACTGACTCTAAGTTTGGAGCTGGGAAATTGGGACCAAAATAACTTCTAAGCAGAACACTATCAAGTGCCTCTTCCCAAAGCACCCATTAGCACCTCTGTGGTTGGATGGGGTTTGTGACACTGTGCACGTATATGGGTTTCCCCCCTTCAAGTTCACAAGTCTGCTTTAAGCTCTATTTCTTCTCCTTCTGTTTTCAGTATGTCTAGGATCACACAGGTAGAACAAAAGTGACTTCAGTCTACAATAGTACAATTCCATTAATTTATCTCTAATCTGCTCATAATAATTCATCATTCATTCTTTTTATTGTACTAATTTTAATGAACAAAAATATGTTTTCTCTCCCTCTCACTTAACCAAACCCATGAAAAATAAATATAAAACATTGTAAAAAACATGCATAGTCAAGAAAAGCAAATTCCTAAATTGGTCATATGCAAAAATATATGTCTCATTCTGCATATAGAGTCTACCTTACTCTCTCTTGGGTTGTCTGGAATCTTAGCTAGTCATTGCGTAGGTCAGAGTTCTAAGTCTTTTTAAATTATTTGTCTTTAAAATGTGGTTCTTATTGTAGAAATAATTTTCCTGGTTCTACTACCTTCCCTCTGCATCAATCCAGATGAGTCTTGCCAGGTTACTCTAAACCTGCTCCTTCCATTATTTTTAATGGTAGGATAGTATTCCATTATGTTCATATACTATAAATATTTTAGTTATTCACATTGGCACTCTCTTATCTTTTTTTAATTTTTTGCAGCTACAAAAAGAGCTCTATATAGATCTCTGTGTGATCTATAAACCTAATAGTGTCATCCCTACTTCAAAGGGCATTCATATTTTAGTAACTCTTGGGGCACAGTTTAAAATTATTTTCCAGAATGGTTCGACCAATTCACAGATCCACCATCAGTGCATTAATGCACTTGTTTTTTCTTCAGCCCCTTCAACATCTGTCATTTCTTTTGTGTGTCAATTTGGCCATCTGATTGGTATGTTTTAATTTTAATTTTTGTTAAGTATTAATGATTTGGAAACTTTTTTCATATGGTTGTTGTTAGATTGTATATCTTCCTTGAAGCTATATGTTCGTATCCTTTTATTATTTGTCACCTGGGGAATGTCTTTTATCCTTATAAATATTAATCAATTCCTCAAATACTTTTGAAATGATATCTTTATCAGAGAACCGCTGCAAAGATTTTTCTTCTAGTTACCTGTTTCTCTTCTAATTTTAGCTGCAATAGTTTTCTTCTTGCAATTTTAAAAAATATGTAATTAAATGATCTGTTTTCCTTTCTGGGAGGATCACAATTATTCAGTCATGAACTTTTCACCTCTTCATAGATACTTTAGTCTTCTTTTAAATTGTTCATATATATCAAACTTCTCTCACAAAACGGAAGCGTATAGCGGATTGGATTAAAAACCATAATCCTGCAATATGTTGTTTACAGGAAACACATTTGAAAAAGAGTGACACATACAGGGTAAAGGTAAAAGGCAGGAGCAAAATATATTATGCTTCAGCTGAAGTAAAAAAAGCAGGGGTAGCAATCCTGATCTCAGACAAAGCAAAAGCAAAAATAGATCTTACCAAAAGAGATAAGGAAGGAAACTACATCCTGCTAAAAGGCACCATAGACAATGAAGTAATATCATTAGTAAACATATAAGCACCAAATAGTATAGCATCCAGATTCTTAGAGGAGAAGTTCAGGGAGTTACAGGAAGAAATAGACAGCAAAACCATACTAGTGAGGGACCTCAACCTCCCTCTCTCTCAACTAGATAAATCTAACCATAAAATAAACAAGAAAGAAGTTAAAGAGGTGAATAGAACATTAGAAAATTTAGGTATAATGGACCTGTGGAGAAAACTGAATGGGGATAGAAAGGAATATACTTTTTTGTCAGCGGTACATGGCACATACACAAAAATTGACCATGTAGTAGGGCATAAAAACCTCACAATCCAATGCAGAAAGGCAGAAAGAGTAAATGCATCTTTTTCAGATCATGATGCAATAAAATTTATATGTAATAAAGGGCCATGGAAAGATAGACTAAAAGTAATTGGAAACTAAATAATCTAATCCTAAAAAATTATTGGATCAAAGAACAAATCATAGAAACAATCAGTAATTTCATTCAAGAGAATGACAATAATGAGACAACATACCAAAACTTATGGGATGCAGCAAAAGCAGTTCTTAGGGGAAGTTTTATACCTCTAAATGCTTAAATAAATTAAATAGAAAAAGAGGAGATCAATGAATTGGGCATACAACTAAACAAACTAGAAAAAGAACAAATTAAAAATCCTCAATTAAACACCAAATTAGAAATATTGAAAACCAAAGGAAAAATTAAGAAAATTGAAATTAAGAAAACTATTGAACTAATAAATAAAACTAAGAGCTAGTTTTATGAAAAGATCAATAAAATAGATAAACCTTTGGTTAATTTAATTAAAAAAAAAAGAAAGAAGAAAACCAAATTACTAGTATCAAGAATGAAAAGAGTGAAACTACCACCAAGGAAGAGGAAATTAAAACAACAATTAGGAATTATTTTGCCCAACTATATGCCAACAAATTTGACAATCTTAATGAAACGGATATATATTTACAAAAATACAAATTGCCCAGATTAACAGAAAAGGAAATAAAATATTTAAATAACCCCATCTCAGAAAAAGAAATTGAACAAGTCATTGATGAACTCCCTAGGAAAAAATCTCCAGGACCAGATGGATTTACATGCGAATTCTATCAAACATTTAAAGAACAATTGATTCCAATACTATATAAACTATTTGGTAAAATAGGTAAAGAAGGAATCTTACCAAATTCTTTTTATGATACAAATATGGTGCTGATACCTAAACCAGGAAGAGTCAAAACATATATATCAACCTTTATTCTTGATTTGTGTTTTAAAGTTTCTTATTAGCTCTGCTTTTTTCATCAGTTATACTCAAAAGTCTACTATTTTATTAAGGATTTTTTTTTCCACTGAAGGATTATTCTCAGCTTTTCTGGGAATGTTATTTTTGTTTGTTAATCCTATATATTTTTCTTTTTGGAAAATCATACTACAGTATCTCCTCCTATATAGTGGTAGCTTCCAAATCCTGTATATTCCTGACTATGGCTTCTCAGTATCTGAATTCCTTCTTTTTTCATAGGTGCTTTAAGTATTTTTCATTTCTTTGACCCAGAATCTCTGGATGTGGGCTGTGTATTCCTAGGAACTTTAAATTTTAGTTTCTTTTAGCAGGTGGATTCTTTCAATTTTCTTTCTGCCTTCTTTTTTCTAAGAAACATGGGTTGTTTTCTTTCATGATTTCTTGAACTGTGACAACCAAGCACCTCTTAAAAAATCATTGCTATCAAGCATTCCAGTTATTCTTACATAATCTTCTTTTTATCTATTTTCCATGTTAGTTGATTTTTTATTAATTTATTTTGAATTATCAACAATCACCTCCTTTTTTAAATTTTCCCCCTCCCTCCCCACCTCCCTCCCCTAGACAGCATGCAACCTGATATAGGCTATACTTATACATTCCTATTAAACATGTTTTAAGGAGGAACCACCAGAAAGAGGAAACAAAACACAACAGAAGAAAAAAAATAGCAAATAGTATGCTTCGATCTGCATTTAAACTCCATAGTTCTTTCTTCTTTGTGGGTAGCATTTTCCATCATGAGACCTTTGGAGATGTCTTAGATCTTTGTATTGCTGAGAAGGTTTATCAACATTAGTCATTGCACAACATGGCTGTTACTGTGTACAATGTTCTCCTGGTTCTGCTCACTTCACTCAGCATCAGACCATACAAGGCTTTCCAGGTTTTTTCTGAAGTCAACCTGTTCATCATTTCTTGCAGCCCAATAGTATTCCATTACATTCATATACCACAACTTGTTCAGCCATTCCCCAATTGATGGGCATCCTTTCAATTTCCAGTTCTTTGCCACCACAAAAAGAGCTGTTATAAATATTTTTGTACATGTGGATCCCATTTTGTATCCCATTTGTATGATCTCTTTGGGATATAGTCCTAGAAGTGCTATTGTTGGGTCAAAGGGTATGTACATTTTTGTAACTCTTTGAGCATAGTTCTAAATTGCTCTCCAAAATGGTTGGATAATTTCACAACTCCACCACATGGTAGCTGATTTTAAGGAGATATGCTATATTTTCTTTTATTTTTTTCATAGACTTTTAAAGTATTTTAAAATATTTATTTTCATCTCATATAGTCATTAAATTTATGTTTGGTCCATTCTAATTTTCAAAAACCTGTTTAGCCAATATAATTTTGTACATTTTTTTCTAAGCTATTAATTCTACTTCAAAGTCTTTTGTCCAAAGTTCACATTTCTCTAAAATTTTTCATTTAGTTCTCTGATTTCTCCTCTTTTAATTTTCCTCCTTCATTTCTTCTAGAAGCTCCATTTGACCTTATGCCTAAGCTGTGGTTTTCTTTAAGACTTCTGGATGCTACTGGGTTATTCTCTTCTTCTGGATTCATATCTCAGACTTTTCTGGAAATATAATGGTTCTTTATTGTAAGATTACTTTTACTTGTTTATATAATCTTTCTGGCTTATTTCCCAGCTTAGGACTTTTGTATCAGAACCAGGTACTTGAACTTCTAGAGTAAATTTTGGTTCTATTTAGTCCTGATTTGTATTCCCTGTAGAGCTACTGCTGCTATATTCTTTAGGGGCAGCTCAAACAACAGATTCACACAATTTTAGTGTAGCCATATCAATCTAATCTTCAACAGAAGTCTGATTTTTACCCTGCTGATCTGAGCATTTCAAGCTTTTGATGCCAGTTTGAATATAGATGAAACAACTGCAGACTTGCCCTTGATTGGAACTCCAGTAGACTTCTGCTAGCCTCAGATGCTATCAGCTAGTTAAAAATTTTTGGTGGACCGAGTATTCTTTACCAATCCAAATATACTTCTTATGCAATATCACTCCAGATAATTCAAGGAGTATTAAGATCTATGTGGATCAAAGATTTTTGTAGCTTGTTTATAGCCATTCATTGATTCAGTCATCAAACAGAGGTATTTAGAATTTGTTCACACTTAGCTTATTGATTGATTATCTGGAGTGTTTTCTCATCTCTTAAAGGTGTTAGGGCAAGGTGAGATGGATAATACATTGATGAACTCAATCTCTGATCCTTACACATGTAGGTGAGAGACTGAAAATGATATGATAAATTCTATTATTATTATATTAATACGCATAGGAATTAATTAGTAATATATAATAATATATTATATTAATATAACATTAAATTATAGAATGATAAATTCTATAATTTTCTTAAACTCTTGAATTAATAATAATAGGCTCAGTGAATCACAGTTGGGAGACTAAAAGTATATGTAAGGTGGCTCTAGAAATGAGTATAGATATGGGGCCTTGTTAAGACTTCTCTATTTTCAAAAAATTTCTCTTTTTTACTTGTTTCTAGAAATAGTATGAAAACACTTCATATCAATTTAAAAAATCAAGAAATAAGAGGCTGACTTCTGGGAGCCAACATGGTGGAGTAAGCAACAAATCACAGTCATTTTCCCATCTTCACCTGTAAAAACTATAAGATAGCAACCCAGACCAAATCCTGGAAGTGGAGAACCAGCAGAAACATAGGTTAGAGCAGTCTTTTAGCCCAGGACACTTGGAGGATCTTCAAGAAAGGTTTGTCTCACTCAGGTAAAAAGGGAACATATTCCAAGACAGGAAGTATCCCAGGAAGCCAGCAGCAAGCCCCACATTAGCAAACCAGCAGGAGATCCTGTGCCCCCATATTGTGGAGCAGGCAAACACCAACATTAGGACCCTCCATGTGCCTTAGTATAGCCAGGGGAACCAGCAGACACCAGCTCTGAGAACCAGCATGTGCTTCTTTAGCACAGCCCAGGATGAATGGGCATACACCAGGGGACAGACCGCAATGTGCTTCAGTGCCAAACAGGGAAAACAGGCATCTTCCAGAGGCTAGACCTCAGCATTCTTCAGTGTAGCCCTGAGGAAATGCAGAAAAATCCCATCTGGCCTCAGCATATGACAGATACCACCACTAGCACCCCAGTTCAACAACAAGTAAACTGTCAGACCTCTACAGCCTCCATCAATGTCAGCTATTCCCCCATCCCTTCAACATAGCACCAGACATGAGGTTTACCCATGGGCTTTAGGGTACCATCAGTGCAGCTTCAGGTAAACAGCAAGCATCTGCAATACCTTGCATAAAAAGCTTGAGATAGAGTCCCTTCCACCCTACAAGCAGAGATCAAATTTAAAAGGAAAGAAATGCCAAGAAAGATGAGTAAAAAAGAAAAATAGTCTGACCATGGAAAGTTATTATGGTGACAGGGAATACCAAGACACAAACTCAGAAGAGGACAACAATCTCAAAATATCTATGGACAAAAACCCAAACAAAAACAGAGAGTGGTCTAGAGTCCAGAAATAACTCATGAAACAGTTCAAAAAGGAGCTTTAAAATATATTAGAGAAGTTGAAAAAAATTGGGAAATGAAATAAAAGTGATGAAAGAGAAACATGAAAAAAAGGCTCAGTAGCTTGGAAACTGCTTTAAAGGTAGAATTGACCAAAAGGAAAAGGAAATGCAAAAATCTGCTGAAGAAAACAATTCCTTAAAGAGTGTAATTGGCCAAATACAAAAGAAAATATGAAAGCTAATTGAGGAAAACAATGACTTAAAAGTTAGAATTAGGAAAGTAAAAGCTAATAAGTCTATGAGACATCATGAATCAATCAAAGACATTCAAAAGAATGAAAAAATGGAAATTCTAAAATACTTCATGGGAAAAAACAACTGACGTGGGAAGTAGATTCAAGACAGACAATATCAGAATCATTAGATTATCTGAAAACTGTAATCAAAAGTAGGACCTGGACAACTTCTTTCAAGAAATTGTTAAAAACAAAACAAAACAAAACAAAAAAACCAACAAAAAACCTGTCCTGATGTCCAGTAACCGAGGGCAAAATAGGCATTGAGCAAATTCACTTATCACTTCAGGAAAGAGATCCCCAAATAAAAACTCCAAGGAACTTTATAGTCAAATTTCAGAAGTATTAGGTCAATAAAAATATTTGTGGCCAGAAAGAAATAATTCAAATATTGGGAACTCACATCAAGATCATACAGGACTTAGCAACTGCAACATTAAAAGATTAGAAGTCATGAAACACGATATTCTGGAAGACAAAGGAGCTAGGACTACAACCAAGAATCATTTACACAGCAAATTAAGCACAATGCATCAAAGGAAAAAATAGTCATTTAATGAAATATAAAGTCTGTAGAAGAAGACTAGAACTAAACCAAACATTTGACCTCTAATATCAAGGCTCAAGAGAAGCATAAACAAGAAAAAAGAAAAAAGAAAACTTAAGAAGTTCAATAGAGTTAAATTATTTACATACTTACACAGGAAGATAATACTTGTAACTCTTAAAAATAATATTACTAAAAGTACAGATAGAAAGAATATACATAAACAGAGGGTATGGGTATAAAATGAATTTGAGGGAATAACAAAAAAATTAAGGCATGAGAAGGAGGATTGCAGTGGATGCAGAAGGAAGGGAGAGGTAGAATGGGGTAAATTATTTCACATGAAGAGGTGCTAAAGACCTATTACAATGGAGGGGAAGATGAGAGAGAGGGTGGCAATGGATGTTGTTTGAGCCTTACTCTAATCAGCATTGGCTCAAAGATCAGTAGATTATATATAACTATCTTACTCAATAGAGAAATAGCGGCAGAGATTAAGTAAAGGGAAGGGGGACTGAAAGAAGGGAGGGCGGATCAGGGCTGGTGGTAGACAGAAGAAAAACACTGGTGAGGTAGGAAAGGGTGAAAGGGGAGAAAGAACATAAAGAGGAGGAAGAATAGTACGAAGGGATAATCATAACTGTGGATGTGAATTGGTTGAACTCTCCCATAAAACAGAAGTGATAGTAGAGTACATCAAAAAACCAGAATCCTACAATATGTTGCTTACAAGAAACACAAAGTAGAGACACAAACACAGAGTAAATTTAAGTTGCTTGAGCAGAATTTATTAAGCCTTAGCTGAAGTAAAAAAAGAAAAAAAAAGTAATGGCAGCAAACCTGATCTTATACAAAGCAAAAGTAAAAATAGACCTAATAAAAAAAGATAAGGAAGGAAATTTAATCTCACTAAAAGGTACCATAGACAATGAAGCAATCAAATTAAAAGAACAAGAAATAGTATACCTGTCAGATCTATAGAAAAGGGAAGAATTCATGACCAAACAAGAGATAGCCTTATGAAATTTAGAATAGATAATTTTGATCATATTAAATTGAAAAACTTTTACACAAGCAAAACCAATGCAACCAAGATCAGAAGGAAGGCAGAAAGCTGGAAAATAATTTTTATAAGTATCTCTGATAAAGGTCTCATTTCTCAAATACATGGAGAACTGAATCAATTTTATGACAATACAAGCCATTCCCCAATTGATAAATGGTCAAAGATTATGAACACACAGCTTTCAGATGAAAAAATCAAAATATCTCTTGGCATGTGAAAAAGTGTTCTAAATCACTTTTGATTAGAGAAATGCAAATTAAAACAACTCTGAAATACTATTTCACAACAATTAGATTGGCTAATATGACAAAAAAAGGTAAATGATAAATGTTGGAAGGATATGGGAAAATTGGGACATTAATGTACTGTTAGCAGAGTTGTGAACTAATCCAACTATTCTGTAGAGCAGTTTGGAACTATGCCCAAAGGGCAACCAAACTATGCGTACCCTTTGACCCAGCAATACCACTACTAGGTCTATATCACAAAGAGATCATAAAAAGAAAAAAATGACATAAATGTGCAAAAATATTTATAGCAGATCTTATTGTGGTGGCAAAATGTTGGAAATTGAGTGGATGTCCATCAACTGGGGAATGGCTGAACAAGCTGTGAGATATGAATGTAATGGAATATTATTGTGTAATAAAAAATGATGAACAAGCACATTTCAGAAAAAACCTGGAAAGACATGTATGGACTGATGCAAAGTGAAATGAACAGAACCAGGAAAACACTGTATCAGTAAAATCATGTGATGATCAACTATGAATGACTCAGCTTTTCTCAGCAACACAATGATCCAAGATAAATACAAAGGACTTAAGAAGGTAAATGAAAGCCATGTCCAGATAAAGAACTGATGGACTCTGAATGCAGATTGAAGCATATTTTTTTCACTTATTCACTTTATTCTTTCTCATGTTTTTTTTCTTTTGAGTTGTTTTTTTCTTCTACAACTGTGAAGAATATGGAAATGTTTTACATGATAGCATATGTATAAATTATATCAAATTGCTTATCATTTTCAGAAGAGGGAAAGGCAGGGAGAGAGAAAAAATTAGAGCTCAAAATCTTGTAAAAATGAATGCTAAACATCTTCTTGATATGTAATTGTGGGAAAATATACTATTTAAAGCAAAAAAATTGAGGAATAATCTGTAGCAACTTTTCTTTCAGGTTCCATTTTTTATTTATGGTAAATTTTACCAAGTTCAATATTATGGAGTAACTTTTCTCATTATTTCCCAAAGGTTGTTATGTTGAAACTGGAATTTTCATCATTAATTTCTTTGACTCAAATGAAAATGAGTGATAAGCAGAAAATTTGGGATGTTAATGTGGTTTTCATTTTTTAAAATCATATAACTAATTTTAAGTTCTGAATCCCCCTCTACAATGCCTTTTCTTTTCCTAGTAGTCTAAAATGTTATTCAAACAATTATTAAATTGTTTTAAATTATGCTATTAAATAAAGGATGAATTAGCAAGAAAACTGCACCATTAGTAAAATATAAGCTCTTAACTTCATGTAATAAAAGATGATAACCTTTCTATAATGGCATTATAATTTAACATTCATTATAAAAGTTCCATTTTGGAGCTAAAATGATTTTAGTTAAACAGGTTTATTACTCTCACTGTTAATATCTATGCAAGTTTTAGTTCTAGTTTTAGTTCTAACAAAATGAGTGAGACATAATTTATTAAAGTTTAATGTAGGACTTTGCCAACTATATTCTTTAGAAATAAAGTGAATATCTAAATGTAATATTCACAATATGCTAAATAACTACTTTGTATTAAAATTTATTTTAGTTGCAAAGTTCTTACAAAACTTCAAAACTTCAGTTTTAATGTTGTTTGAGTTTAAAAGCACAAGATTTACATTTTTAAAAAAATATTAAACATTATGAAAATTTAGAAATTAACTTTGTTACTTTATTTGATCCAATGTATACTAACATTACAGAATCCAATTATCTATGAAATGGGAATATGCTATATGTTTCTCCCATGTGAATTGAAAAAAAGATGGTTAATTTTGCGAAGGATCCCATTGAAATTTTGCTTGGTATAGGCAATCAAAAACAGGCACATTTCTTAAGGATCTATGACAGAGATATCTCAGTGTGGAGATTCCTTCTATCAATGAAGATTAGAACCTGTTACTTATTCATCAAGTTTTAGAGAGTAGGCTGAGGCATCTAGAAGTTGCTAAATTGCCCAGAATCTAGTAAGTTTCAGAGGTGGGATTTGAACCAGTTTTCCTGATTCCAAACCAACCCACTCTATCCTCTTCATGTGTCCTCAAATAGTGTTAAAAATATAAATTATTTTGGGTAGCATTGTCTTTTTAACAATGTTGGTACAGCATATTGAAAACCCATTTATTTTTATTTTTCCCTAAAAATTCTTTTAGTGCTCTATCAGATTGAATGCATTTTGTTGTTTTAAATGGTATTTCTCTTGTCCTTCATATTATTCGGCTTTTGTTATTAACATATAATTTTCTCTTAATTTTTGTTCATTTATTTTATGTCCTATAACTTTGCTATACTGATTATTTTGTGAGTGTGGTTGATTTTTTTTTGTTCTCTAAGTAAACCATCCATCAACTGCAAATATATTTTTTTATTTGCTTTCTCTTTGCCAATAATTATGCCCTTAATTTTTTCTTCTATTATTTTACAATAGAGAGAAAGAGAAGAGATAGATAGGTAGACAAACAGATAGATAGGTATAGGTGTATAGCTATATATAGTTAAGCTAGATTTTACACTAGTTACAAAATAATGGCAAAACTTTACTGAAGTACACGAGGTCAAAGAGAAATAGGTTAGAAGATTTTTTTCTCAGTCACTGGTGGGAAAGAAATCTATATTCACCATAAATCATTTGATCTCTTTGATGATGCCTACAATAGGTTTGACCAAAAAAGTGCTATAATGAAAAGAAACAAATTGTCCAAATATGAAGGAAAGGGGGAACACTGCCTTCAGAGACTGGTATGGTTAAGCACAAAGCTCATCAACTCCTTTTTTTAAAAAAAAGCAGAAAATTGAATATGAATTCAAAATAGTAGAACTGTCTTGCAATATCATACTGTGTCAGTGTAATTGAAGACCAGAGTTCAGTAAGATTAGAATAAATCACAATGACATTTTTTTAAGTTGGGAGGTTACAAATAATCCATAGCATCACTAATCACTTATGTTGATCAGAATTCTGAAACATGTAACTATAACTACTTCTATTTACTTTTCCAAAGAGAATGATCTTCAGATTAGGAACGTTGTGGTGAATGAGAAAGGTGCTGCAGGCCTGGAGGAGGGCAAATATCTTAAGTTTCTACAGTAAAAGGTAAATTCTAAAACTTGTAGATCAAAATATTTGGCTCCTATACCTTTCAATATTATAAAAATAATCAATGAAAGAATGGTTTGTGAACAATAAGAAAGCAAGCTTATAATCAAAGGAGGCCAAAATGGCTTCATTAAGAACAGAACATATCAAACTAAATTTATTCCATTTTTGAAAGTGCTACTAGACTTGTTAAGCATACCAAAAGAGGTGTAAAAAATTAAGGATCCTTGGAGGTGACTTAGTGCAATCCCCTCATTTTTCAGAAGCGGAAACTATAGCCCATAAGTGGAAAGTAACTTGTTCAAAGGTCATACGAGGTATAGCCATCAGAAGCATCATTTGAACTAAGATTTTTTTTTTATCAAGAATTAGTATTATTTCCATTGTATTAAATTTTAGAAACACATCTGACAATGTCTCATATTATTCTTATGGAAAAAATGGAGTGATACACACTTGATAGTATAGTTCAGAGAATTAAGGTTTAGTTCAGGTCTGCACAACCTATTGCTCATGGACCATAAATGGTCCCTGGGCACACCAAAGGATTTTGGGTAGCTGGTGAAAAATGGAGGGGATGTTTTCCGCTCCATTTTCATGGGCTATTTGAAATCCTTTGGTGAGCTGCAGGTTGTGCAGGCCTGAATTAATTGAATGAGTGAAATTAAGTAGAAGTCATTAATGGATCAATATCAGTTGCCCTTTTTCTTGAACATTCAGCATTGATATTAATGATTTAGCTGGATATATAGAACAATTTTACATAGTATGAAACTTGAAGGGGAAGCTAACACATTAGATGGATATAACAAATATATGCAATAGACTAGAACATGGAAACAAATTAAAAAAAAATAAAATTGAGAAGGCGTGAATATAAACTTGATATCAAAACACCAACTTCATAAGTACAAGATTAATGAACTAAGGCTGGATAGAAGTTCATGCTGTAGTCCTGCTATCCCTTGCTCTGATCAGACTACATCTGAAGCACTGTTAAACTGTAGATACCACATTTTGAAGAACACTGATAATCTGAAATGTATTAAGAAAAGCATGAGCAGGATGCTAAGATGAATTTTTTTGAGGTGGAAGAAACAAGATAGCTATTCAAAGAGCAATTACCAGAGCTATAGCAACCTTGTTAAATTGCAAACTGGGCTTCACATCATCTCTCTTAAAAGAGAATCTTCACATGTATTATTTTATTTATTATTATTCATTATTTTTTATTATTTATTCATTATCATTTTATCAATAATTTATTAATAATCTATAAATTATTATTTATCATATTTATTATTATTTATTGTTTTATTTATTGTTATTATTTATTATTGAGTCAAACTAAGTATCTTCTGATGTCCCTTACAACTATGAAATCCTTGAGTCTAAGAAAATGTGTGGATTATTTATTTGCATTTTTATGTTTGCTCATTGAATAATGAAAAAAGGGTATTGATATGCAACTTATTATTTCAAATATGTGGTATTTGGAGATATTATAAAATCATTTCACACATCTTGAGGTTGTTTAAATCATTTAAGATGCTGTCAAGTTACTTGTCATATTAAGATATCAGTGATGCAATTACGTATAAAAATGATATCATTTCTATTGTCATTACATTCCTCTGATTACCATGAAATTTAATTTGTGCTAATCAGTTAAAGACCAGGAGCAGAAATTAACTCTGCACATAGCTATCTCATTTTTAATGTATTATGCATTCTTTTGTGGTATCAGTTCATACTTTTGCTTTACACATTCTTTAGTAAGCTATGAATCAAGGGTATATCATTTTTATTAGCAAAATGTCACATATAAAGTATTCACTAATGAAATGTTGAGTTAGTTTCAAAAAATTCATATTTTTAAACATTTTAACTGCAATAAAATTTGTTTTTATCACATTGTGTATAGTACAGATTAGTCTTTTGTCCTCAAAATTTAAAATATGTGTTATTTTAGCACTATAATATACATAAGTATATTTTTCTATTATTTCAAGTAATGTCTTTTCCTCCTATGTTATATGAATAAATTTATGCTCATTCAACTAAATTCAGGCAATATATGATGCAACTTTAACTCTTTGAAGGTTCAATGATTTCATGCAGTGATGCAAATTGCAATACAAACATACTTTCTTATCATTTTCAAATTTTGATCACATTTTCCTACATATCTGCTAAGCCTTCTCTACCTAATCATCTCGGGACCTTCCTCCCCATAATTTAATATTTCATTCACTCTAATTCAGCAATTCCCATCTGTTATTCTTTGTTTTCAGTACATGATCAATCTACTTCTTTTTCTAAGTATGCATTTCATAGATGGTCCCACATGCACACAAAATTGCTAATACCTCCCTTCATTTTTTTCCATTTTTCAAAGCTCTGTGGTATCCCACTAATTCATAGATATACTTTTTTTTTGTAATTTGTATTAATAAGACATATTTTGGCATTAGTCAGCAAATTGTACTCAATAATGGTAATGTTCAGTTTTCCAAATACAATTGATCCCACTCTCGTCCTCCTATTCACTTCTTGGCCCATTTAACCATATATATTCATTTGCCATGATATAGTCTATAAAATTCTATTATCTTCACCATGAATTTCTTCTGTGTGGACCTGGTCAGGACTTTATTCAGTAGACTTGAGGTCCTTGAGAACAGAATATATCAGAACAACACAGAGAGCAAATGGCAGAGTTAGATTTAAGCTAAAAGTCTCTGCCTAAAAAAGGCAAAATTGTATAGTAGATACAAATCTGGTTTTGAAACCAAGATGGCCTACACCCCTGAGACATACTATCTATGTGGTCCTGGGCAACTCATTTAACCTCGAAGTGTTCTGGGAAATTTTCTAAGACTGGAAACTGAAGAGAAGGTGCTAACTTTCTTTAGTAGAAGGTGTTTCCTCCGCTGGGAGTGGTCTATACTAATTAACTCATTGATCTAGTTTCTATCCCCAATCTCTAATTCCAAATTCAACAGCACTCTTTCCATGGCAATATGCAGCTTCCTGAATTCATCTTCTCTAGAATAATTGTAGACTTCCATTCATAGCTTATCAGATAGTATGAGGGACTAGAGTCGACATATATTTTTTTTCTACTTTCATTGATTGAAAACAGATCATTTAAGAGATATTGACATATTTGTTTCATTTTGCAAGTTTTTTGTACTAGTTTCATCTATAAATGCTTTTGGGATTATCTGTCTTAATTAAGACATCTCATGCTAAACTTTCTGCAGACTCATTTCCCCCTTCCTCTTTTAACCATTCTACTGATTGTGATCTGCTACTGTCTTCAAATGAATTCATACACTAATGTCTTATTGCCCTTCATTGCCATACCTCTCTGCTCAGCAAGATCAAAGATTTCTTGATGTGATGGCATAATTATAACATACTATATGTACTATTACTAGAAGTAATGTGATTTATTTTATGTATAACTTAGGGAAAACTACTAAGTTATCTTTTCAACATTCTAGATATATCATATACATAGCAGTAAATACGCAGTTTTAATGTAACTATGCTACTAATCTGTGTGTGGTCCAAAATTGTCCAATCTATAATTAAAGAAACTAAGACAGAGCTCCAAGCAAATAGTACTTTATTAAAGGGACCTGGCCCCTTCTAATAAAGCAGACTTCAGACCTTCTTCACTGTCTGAGACACCGTCTTGCCCCTAGGCCTTATTTCTATAGTACTTGATACCCAGATACATAGAAGAGACAAAGTAAAACACAGAGTCTTAATGGTTGATATGAAGAGGTCTAGAGGTTTTGGGGTGCTCCTAGATGCGCAGAAGCACCCCAAGATCATGGCACCAGGTCTGCCTGAATGAATTCAACCCAAATCTTTTTCCAGGCACAGAAAAAGTTTATTAAAGATAAAGCACATAGGCCAGACTCCCAAGGAACCCAAACATCAGTAATGCCCATAGGAATGAGTGGGCATGAGACTCTCAGCCTCTAGGCCTGAGAGATTTTCAGCATGTAAATGGGGGCTAAGGTGGCCAGGTGACTCCTGTAAGGACGAGCGGCCATGAGACAGTCCCAGCCTTTTGGGTGTGAGATTCTCAGCATCTGAATAGAGACAAGATGGACCTTATATACAGAAAGACTGTGGGAGGGATCTAGGAGTGGCCAAGTAGTTTGGGGTGACAGGAGGAAGGGCCTAAGGAGATCTGAATGGGAGTGGCTAGTAAGCTGAGGTGAACAGAGCTCTTGGGACCTGGACCTCATGGCACCTACCTAGGATTAAGGGTGGGAAATGGCCAGGGGCCATAGGAAGGTAAAATAATGGAGGGGAGATTGGGTGTAGCCACAATGAAAGGCCAGTTGATGGGGGGAGGTGGTTGGGGAAAAGGGTCTAGGTGAGAATTCCATTTGGAAGGTCTGAGAGATTGAACAGACAATGAGAATAGATAATGAAGGGAACTGGAAGGTAGAAGTTTGCTTTCAAAGGGATATAAAGAGAGACAAACAGGAGCCAGGTTCTTTTTAGGGCTAGGGAGGAAAACACATCTGAATAAGATCAAAAGGTGAGGCTGAGGCTTTGGAAGGGCAAAGGTCTCCGCTTCTGAAACTGAATGAGACCAAATTCGTTTGGTGTAAGGGGTGAAGGTCTCAGCTTCTGAAACTGCTTCCTACTGACAAGGGGCATAGAGCTGTCCCTGCCTCTCTGGGTCCTGTTAGAGGGGTGAAACTTCAAAACCCAGCTGATGCCAGGTTCAGCAGGCTAGAATCCTCGGGTTGGTATGCAGCCTGAGCAGTCATCTGGAAGTTGATGGCTCCTAACCTAGAAGAAAAGAACCTAGCAAGAATATTTAGTAACAAACACAAGAGAAGTATAATCAGTAGGGGAATAAGAATAGGGGCCAAAATAGAAAGAAACCAGGACTTCCATGAAAAAGATTTTGGAGCATTGAGGTTATTGTGAATTTCTTCCATCCAACTAGCTTTTTCCAAAATATGAGCAGTGCAGAACTCTACCTGCCCAGAGTTGTTGTTATGCATGCAACAAAATGTGTTTGCTAACTGGTGAATAGTCTCTGTAAGGTTAGAGAGAATATATTCATGTTGTAAGTTATACCAGGGCATAAGATAGTCTGCTCCCTTTTTAAGAGACCAGAGGACATTTCCCCAAAATCTATGTTTTGCCCTTAAGTTAGAGACTGTGGGCTGTGTGGCATTGAAAATGGAGAAGGGGGGAGCTAAAATCCAAGGGTATACACCCCAAAGTCTTTGTAGGGTGTCAAACATGGGGTGACCAAGACAGTAGTCCTGGGGTCTTCCCACGTGTTGGCACTTCATTTCACCTTCTCCCCAAAATTCTTGTCACTACTCCTATCTGCACAGGCTGTAGTGCAGGTCAAAAGATTAGCAGAAGCTCTTACAGTCCCTCCCTCCACAGGGGCAGTAACTTGTCTAGTGGCTTTGGAGCTTGCCTCCCAAGTAAGGGAATATTTCTCTGCAGAGAAGGAAGGTGTTGATATAGAGAGAGTGGCCTACAGAGAAGTGGCAAGCATAAATGGGGTGGCATAAACTTCTGAGAAAGTCGTATTGGAGAGGGGGGTTTTGTGGAGATGGGAGGTGTTGTGTGGGTGTGAGTGGTCTAACTGGTTTTTCAGTTTAACAAGTGTAAACTTAGAGGCTTTCTCAATTAGAAAGACTGTAGCAGCCACTGCTTGGAGGCATGCAGGCCATCCAGCAGCTACAGAGTATAGTAGTTTTGAAAAGCAAGCAATCTGGCTAGGGTCAGGTCCCAAGGACTGGGTTTGGGGTGTGGAGGTCAATTTAGATTTTAAAATCACAAAAACTCTAGCCTGGTCTGGGCCCCACTCTGGAGGGAGTGAGTTTGGGCCCAGAGGAGCAACACAAAAGGGTTTAACAATAAAGCTATTACTAGATATCCAGAGTCTACAAAATCTAGCCATGCCTAGAAAAGTTCAAAATTGTTTCATGGCCCAGAAACTTTACAGACTGGCATGCTGTCTGGATTTTGTTCAAAGGGACCCTACAGCCTTGAGTTCCCAAGAAATTAAGCACTCCTGAGGCAGTGGACAAAGAAACCTCCTGGGTGGGGCTACAAATACAGTGATGGGAAAATACTTTAGGGTCTGGGAGGTGAACAATGGCTAGGGTGGCAAGAGTAGCTCACCCAGGAGTTCCCTGATCCCAAATTGTCTCCCACACTTCCAGGGGAATATGGGGAGGTCTGGCACACAGAGAGGAAAGGGAGATGGAAGGCTTAGCTAGAGACAATTTCCCCAAATTCACCAGATTCCTTCCCAACAAGGCGGGAGGGCAAGAGGAGAGCATAAGAGAGGAGTGTTTAAACAACAGATTTTCAAATAGGATGGGGAGGGGGTATGTCTGGAGACATCCCTTAGTTCTCCCTTCTTTGCCCATGACCGGATGGGTCAAGGAGCGAATAGGGCCAGAGTAATTGGTTAAAGCAAAGAACGTAGCCATGATAACATGGGTAATCCTACCTTCAGCCTCGATTTCTGCCCAGAGATTGGTGAGAGAGATGGAGAAAGTGGGAGTGTTGCCCGGATCCAGGCTCCTTTGTCCTCCCCAGTCTTGAGAAGATTGGAGGATAGGGCACTGGGGGGCTGCTCTACCACTTCTCCTACCTCTGGGACAATCCTTCTTCCAGTGTCCCTCCTGGTCACATCTTGGGCAAGGTCCTGGAGGTGTCCATCTTGGGGGCTTCCTCCAAGGGGTGCCCTGGAGGGGCACTCCTTGGACCAGTGAGCCCCCCTGTGACCACCCCTGCCTGAGTTGCTGGGATTCCTCCGAGGGGGTACCCTGGAGGAGCACACCTTGGATCAGTGACCTTCCTGGTGGCATTGAAAGCAGGTTTTCCCACTGCCCAAGTTGCCAGGAACACCCTTGGGTCTTTTCCTAACCATGGCAGCAGCCAGGAATAGAGCATGTTCCTTGTCTCTAACCTCTGCCTGAGTTATTTCTCCTCTGCTGCAACTAGGTCTCTGTTGTTAAAGACTCCAAATGCAGTGTCCAATAACTGGGCCTGAGGTTTTTGGGGTCCCATTGCCAATTTCTGTAGTTTCCTCCTAATATCTGGGGCAGACTGGTTAATGAAATACATGCTAAGGACTGCTGCCCCTTCAGTAGAGTCAGGACCTAAATTTGTATACTTTTTAATGGGTTCCACCAGCCTATCTTGAAAAAGAGCAGGGTTTTCCTTTTCTCCCTGAGTAATTTCTTTAATTTTCTGAAAATTTACCTGCTTTCGAAAGGCCATTTTCAAGCCTTCTAACAGGCAAATTATCATGTGGTCTCGCTTTCCCCTATCCTCACTCTTCTGATAATCCCACCCCGGATCACTAGCAGGAACGGCAGCTGTTCCTGGGGGGTATTTTGTAGGGTCCTTGCTAGCAAAACAATCCCCAAAGTTCTGAACTTGTTCCCAGAGTCTCTTCCTCTCCTCAATGGTACAACAGGTAGAGAAGAGGACATGCAAATCACCCCAAGAAAGTTCAAATTGCAGGGACACATCCCTGAAGCCCTCAGTAAATTTAGTGGGATCTTCAGAATACTGACCTAGCTTTTCCTTAATCTGGTTGAGGTCTGAGATAGAGAATGGAATGTGCATCCTAAGTGTCCCATTAGGCAAGGCAGGTACTTCCCTTAAAGGAAAAAGCCCTGAAGGCCCTGCAGGAGCAGGGACTTGCGTGGGAGGGGAGAGGAAGTCCCATTTCTTGGTAGTGAGGGACTGGGGAGTGCAGGCTGAACTGGCAAGGCTGAGGAATCCTGCTGGCAAGGGGAAAATTACCTGATGGTGGAGGAGGGGGAGGGGTCAGAGGAAGAGATGGCGATGCAAGACCGCCTGAGCAGGGGTCCCATTGGAAGTAGATGTCTGGGGAGGAGGCACCTAGTTGAAAACCTTGTCTGGAACTTGAGCAGGGGTTTCTTTGGAAGTAGAGGCTGGGGCAAGGCCCTTGCTCAAGGCTTGAGTAGAAGTAGCTTCTAGAGCAGGGGTCTGGGGAGGAAATGCAGGAACCAGAGGAAAAGGGAAGGGAAACCATGGGAAAGAGGAGATGGACAAGGAGGAGGGGGCGTGGGAAACAAAGGGGGACAGGGGAGAATAGGGAAATGTAGGAGGGGTCAAGGGAGAATGGGGAGCATAAGGAAGGGTTTGGGGAGAATGGGGAGCAGAAGGAGGGGTCTGGGGAGAATAGGGTGTAGCCAGGGAGGCCAAAGGAAAAGGGGGTGGAGATAGATGCTGCGGAGGTGGTGCTGATGGAGGTTGGGAAGAGGGGGGTGCCGTAGCCCTAGGATGCATAAGAAGAGGATCATCCAAAAGGTCTATTTGATCCCCACTCCCCATTAGTGGGGTGGCTCTAGCTACGAGCATCTTACAGTCCTTTCTGAGAATGGGGTCTCTAGAAAGCTCAACAAAAGCCATTAAATACGAAATCTCCACCCATTTTCTTTTTCTGTGACAATATTTTTCTAACTCTGAGAGGGTCCTTACCCATAATGTCCCAAAAAGGGGCCATGCCTCATAATTTTCCAGGTGATACTGAGGCCAAACAGCGTTGCAAAAAATACACCAGCTTTTTCTTTTTAAGTCTTTTAGAAAAGCTAAAATTTTTCCAATTTTGTAAAAGACAGCTCAAAGGCAAATTCTTGGGAATTGAAGAGGATTGACCCATGGTGGGCTTAGGGAAAAAGAAAAAGAGAAAAAGAAAACGAGAAAAAAAATATCCAACAGTTTCTGGAGATATGAAAATAAATTAGGGTATTTACCATATCATGTTAAGGCATTCCACTCAAATTGAGTTTGGTCACATATTCATTACCCAAAAGGGTAGAGGTCCTCTAGTAAACATTCCTGTGGTTAGGCAAGTGAATTTTATAACAGATTAGTGAACATTGAACAGTGAACTTTTAGCTTGTATTTTAAATTTTAAGGTCTATTGTGAGAAAGAATCTATCTCATCTAATTATCCTCAAATACAATATATGTAAACTATGAATTAGTATATGTAATCCTTATACTAATATTAGTTAGCTAGACTAACTAAATGTATATTACTAAATGAGTATATCACTTATAATTACTAATAATCATTACCTCTGTGGAATCACACTGAAATGATTAATATTGATTCGGATAAAATAGGGATTCAAGAAATCATTCCTCTCATCTATTACTCCAATTTCAATTTATTTAGTTTTGATAGGTAATAGTTTGCCATTGATTAATCTAGGGACTCACAGCAGTTCCTCCAAATGAATAATAGTTAAAATGATAACAATAAACTTTTAAAAATAATAGCCAGCATTTGCATAACACTTCAATGTTTGCAAAGTACTTTACATATGTTAACACATTTGATCCTTACAAGAGCCCTGTGGTTATCCCGATTTTGCAAATGAAAAAATTGAGGTATAGAGAGGTTAAGTGACTTGTTCAGGGTCATATAGAAAGTCAGCACCTGAGGCAGAATTCAAATTTAGGTCTTCCTGACTCCAAACCCTGTGCTGTCTCCACTGTACCACCTTGCTACTTTGAATTATGACAACAACAACAACAACCTTTCTTATCAATGAGGCTACTCCTCTGCCTCCAAGTATCCTTCATATTGTCTCTAATCATAACACTTTCTGTATTAACCCTGGATTACATTCCCCTTTCTACTCCCAACAACTATAGGCCCTCAAACTTCAGAAGTTGACCTTGGGTAGTCACTTGCCAGACTCCTTTGGCCTATTCTAGATCTGCTTTGGATTCACCATAGCTCTGCACAAAGATCTCAACTAATAGATTACCAGGAGGAAAGCCACCTCTGCTAGTAATACAGACAAAATGCAGATGCCTGAAAAGAAGAAAGATGCATGCAAGCACACAAGTATTCACACAATTGAGTTGAGAAGGTGGAATGAAAACTGAACTCCCTCGAAGGGAGCTCACCAGCTCACCAGCTGTTCAACAAACAACCCCTCTTAGAAACCTTCCAGAGAATTGGGAAGAGAACTAGCATCAAGAGAGCCAGAAACATCTTCAAGCCCCTTAACATCTAAATTATTTTTTTTTCCTAGCTAGCCAGCTGTAGCAGCAATGTTAATAAGTTGTAGCTGTGAACAAAATGACTCTTTGTTTTCCTCCTGGCAGTGAATATATGATTTTAGGACCAGGAAAACAATCCATGATCCTTCCTGAACTGAGATTATAGAAAGCCTTAATTACTGCCAACTATGATAGTGGGAATTCCCATATTAGTTTTTTTGTATTATGGTATTAAAAGCACCTAGGGAATTTATAAATGTAATCTGGGAGTAATAAAACCTTAGGCCATTATTAATTATCAAAATTTACTGTGAATGAATTAAATTAATACACAGACTCTAAGGAAATGTGGCACAGGACAGGCACATTGCAAAGGTAAAACCCAATGGAATTTTATATTAACCAAGGAAGCTTGAAACAACATGAAGATTATTCCTAGATAGATAGATAGATAGAGATAATAATTAGATAGATAGATAGATAGATAGATAGATAGATAGATAGATAGATAGACAGATTAGTAGTGTGAATATAATAAGCAGGTTGAGAAAAAGGTATGGGGGTACCAGTGTAGTGGGTGAAAGATGAAATGACTGAGGAAATAAAGGTAAGAATTCATAAGCATATAAATTTATTTTAAAATTCATAAATTTTATTCATACATGCCAATTGTCCAACAAATTGGGACCAGTTGCCTTCTTCAGCTTTGACACTGAATCCTGAATAAAAAGAGAAACAGATTTTTATACATTAAAAACAATTAATCAAAGACAAGTTAATTAAAATAAAACAATCAGGATCCAAAATTCAGCAATCTGATTTCTAATTGGAGGAAAGATTAGAGACTTTCTAAATCAGTAGAGGGAAAACAAATAGAGGCAATTCCCTGAAATCAGAAAAAGTGGTGTCCCATTCCCCTCAAGTGTCTATAAACAATCACAGGATCAGTTTGGGTCCAGGTTTCAGATAAGGCATATGGGTTTCTTGAGATGCATAATTATGAGAAAATTCCTTGCATCACTCTTTGGATCTGACTGGGTTTCTTGTCAGCATAACCTAGGTCCTTAGTTAAGCAGCAGATAAAAGTGGTCCAGCTTCCCAGACATGTAGGGTTAGGGTCAAAATCATTTGGAAACCAGATAAGGTACATGTCATTCCTATTGCCATGACTGCTACTGACTTGTATTGATGTTTTCATTGAGATTACAGAAAAGTAGCATACATCTTAGAACTTTCATTCTACAATAAAAAGCAATTATGTTATTTGCATACTTAAGTCCATACAACATCAAATAAAGTGGAACAATAGCAATAGAGTGACTTGTGCTAGGACCATTTCCATATTAACCCACATTGAAAAAGATAAGAAAAGTGAACTAATAGCAACAATAAGAACAATAATTGATAATATCAAATATATTAGTAACAAGTATAATAAACTTCACCATCTTCTTACTAGTTTTTTTTTTCCTGCTCATTGTGTATTTTCTCTCATTATAATTTCTTAATCTTCAAAAGTATGGAAATTTCAAATATTGAATCACTACTCAAACTGTATGAAATTTAGGTGAGAGGAAAACATTTATCTGTCCTGCTACTAGAGTCTGAATTTATCTTAACAAGGATTAAGTAAATAAGAAATTAAGGTCAGGCATGGATAGTA
The DNA here is from genome assembly GCF_900497805.2 of Vombatus ursinus. Taxonomy (NCBI): domain Eukaryota; kingdom Metazoa; phylum Chordata; class Mammalia; order Diprotodontia; family Vombatidae; genus Vombatus; species Vombatus ursinus. The sequence continues at coordinate 12,920,745 of NW_020954583.1, forward strand.
AACAGAACATATGGCTAGAACCACTTTATTCCCTAATAATTCTGTTCTATCTTGATTCAAATTTTTTTGCTGACTTTGTGTTCCCTAGACTGTAATATATAAAGCTACTTGTCAATATACTGTGCTCCATAAATTACAATAGTGCAAGGCAAGTATTTACTAATAATCCAAACCAAGGGAGCAATGTTGAAAATTGTCTATACAATTTCTGTTTGCAAAAGTTAACAAGAGAGCACTTAAATAGAAGACTTCTGAATCACAATTCAACTGAATTGAATCTCCAATTACTCTGGATGTGAAATGTCTTGATAAATAATCATCCTTTTATATAATTTATTCCTTAAAATGCTGGAGGAAGATGAATGGAACAGTCCTTTAGGTGCTAAAATGTTTGAAACAAGAGGAAAATATATTTATAACAACTATTTTGTCTGCTTTCTATCCGATATAAAAACAAAGCAAAACTTAAAAACAACTAATTAATAAAATTTGAAATAATAAGAAATCAAAAAACTTTGAGGTGTTAAATAGTTGTGCCTTTCAAGTACTAAAGGAGTTTGTTAATTTGGAGTCTCTGAGAAATTATATTGGCTACCCTTATTTTGAGGCAAAACTGTGGAGAATAAAATAAAAGGTGTTAGTTGGAAGTTACTACATAATATATTCAAGAGCAGGTTTTTCTGATACACTGTAAAATTGAAGTGTTAATTTAACAAGAGCTGCTCATACTTTTGGTCTTTCTTTTTTGCATTATAATATGGCACTTTCTTAAGGCTGCCCAAACTCAAATGGAGAAAGATAACTCTTTTAACATATTCTGATTGTCCAATATGTTTAATTTCCAATATGTACAGATTTTAGTTATGAATTACTATAGTCATATCATTCCTCTATTCATAAACTTTTTCTGTTTGTGTATATGTGTGTGTATTTGCATGTTGAAGTAAAAACATCTAATTCTGACTCTAACCTACTTGACAAACTTTATCTCAGACTACTCCTATTCTTGTATCCTATATTCCTGCCAAACTGGGCCTCTTTGCTCGTTCTTGACCCATCTTATCCCACCCTTGTTCATGTTTTCTCCCATGGATGGTATAGACTACCTTTCTTTCCATATCATGACCTTGAGTTATGTACATTGAAGTCTTTTATTTCCTTAAAAGCCCAGTGCAGATGATACTTTCACGTTTTCTCCAGAAATCTCAACACTTCCTCAATTAAAGGTATATCACTCCCCTCTAATTTTCCATTGCACATGGCTTGAACCTTTCATTTTGCACTGATTTCAGTCTCGAGTTATTTGTGTTGATTTTAGATTGAAAGATCTTTGACATCAGGGTGGCTCCTTACTATCTTTGTATTTCCAGTTATCACTAAAATGCTTTCCATATAGTAGCTGCTTAATATTTGTTAATTTGATTAAATGTCATTCCATTAAAATCAAGTAAATAATATAAGCAGTCTCTCTTTCAGCACTGGGCATTCTTAAACTAGCAAGTTTCACATAAAGGCATCCAAATATCAATGTCAAACATTAAATGAGAGATTGATTAAAGATCATGCACATATCTGAACAAAAAGGTTTAAAAAATTTGTTTCTTCTCTAACATATGTGTTTCCGTACAAATTAAAGAGAGCCATATTGCACAGATACAATAGCGCACTGTACTACATACCTTCCAGTGAAATAAGAAATACACATTATATGATGAAATTATAGATGGATTTAAAATTTGCAGCCATTACACATGCTTCTAATGCTATTCAAATACCCTGGGAAGATTACTAAACAAAAGGATTTTAAATGATGCCAGCCACTTTACTCATCATGTACACTGTTCCCCATCAGGATCCCAGAGTAAAACACAGTCACACTTGACTGACCAGATGCTCTGTTGATACCAGGCATCCCAGGCCACCTGTTTTCACATACTCATATGCACTTTAGTCTGTCATTCACTGTATCCTCATGCAGAAATTTGGCATCTCACTTGTCTATTGCTTTGGCAACATTCCAAAGCAGTCTATAACCCTTCATGATCTTGATGTGCAATATATTGAACTTCTATTTTATTCATAACAATATGCATTATTAAGGAACTATGATCGTTTAAAAAATGTAGACCTAAATATTCTCTCCTGGAGTCTATTTAACCCAAAGATTATGAAGGACGTGGTCAACTAAAATATCATATGTCAACTCCATTCAATAAACATACGCAAAATATGTATAATTTTCTGACCTAAAGTTCTATATTTCTTTTCCAATTCTGAGAATCAATAAATATGAAAACAAAAGAGGATTGTCCATGAATCATAACAAAAATTAATTATGTACAAGTTTTTAAATTCTATATGGTTTCTGGTCTCAGGATACCCTATCCAGATGTTAAATAACAATTATTGGTGAATGAGCAACATTTTCATCTTGTTAACTTATGCATTTATCAAATTTATTTGAAAAAGACACTATTGTTTCAGGGCTAAAAATCCTCAGGAAAGATACCACTTTATAAAAGGGGGAAAATATTGTCATTCTAAAATAAATGTCAATTGCAACATATTTCTCTCCATGAGTTATCTCTGAATTGAGACAAAAATCAAATTATTTCTCAGAAACTTGGTCTCTTATGTTTTACCAATTTATTGCTTCTTAAATAACTTAAAATCTTTAAGAAAACATTTACATCAAAATAACTGGTTACAAGATATGAAATCAGAATGATAATATATTAAATCAATCCTAGAAAGCTTTGAAAGGGAGCCTTAAAATTTTTCTCTCGTTAAGCGGTTTGGGAATCAGGCTGTCAAAAAAGGTCCCCAAAAGTCTTAGTCAGCCTACCTTATTTGTGGGCAAAATAGGTAGACTCTTTTATATATAATTGTTAACCCATTATCATCCATTATAACTGGGAGATAGAGGTGGAAAACCAAGGTTCTGAGGGAATGATATAATTAATTTGCATTATCTTTACTTTTTAACAAGTATTTTACTGATATTTATTGGCCACTTATTGATTACGTATCATAATTTTTGACCTTCTGAAATATTTCTGTTGTTGATGACCTCTTCCCCTGGATAATCTCCCCTTGGTTTCCATATCCTTATTCTTTCCTATTTCTCCTCTTACCTCTCTTATTTTTTCTTTTCATTCTCTCTGTAGGTTGCTCATCTAGCTTCTGTCTCATTAATGTAAGTATTCAAAAGGTTTCTTTTCCAAATCATCTTTGTTTCTTTCTCTATGTGTTATCTTGGAGATCTCATCAGCTCCCATAAATTTAAGGAATCTCTAAGTAGATGACTCCCAAACCTATAATCTAACCTTAAATGTCCTTCCCAAACTTCATTCATGTATTGTTAACTTCCTGTAGAATATCTTTTCCTTGCTATCCCATAAGAATTCAAACCACATGTCTAAACTAGAATTGATTGTATTTCTCTTTAAAACCAATACTCATCCAAATTTCCCTATTTATCTTTGGGCCATTGCTATCCTTCTACTCACACAGGTTCATGAAAGTCATCTTTGTTTCTCTCCATCCCACATAGTCAAATAGCTGCCAAGTTTTTTTGATTCTATTTCCACAACATATCTCACATCTATTTCTTTTTTCTCTGTCCAGAACCATTACCCTCTAGTGCAGGTCCTTATTACCTCTTGCTTCCAGCTCCAGTAAAAATTTACTCTAATACTAAAATGTCTTCCTATTTCCATTCTCCATGCTATCTGATCCATTCTCTACAAAAAGACAAAATAATATTCCTAAGGCATTTACCACTCTGCTGATCAAAACTTTAATGAATCTTCACTATTTAAAGACTAAAATACAAATTCCATTTCCTAGTATCTAAGGCACTCCATTATCTGTCTACCACTTATTTTTGTTATGTTTCACATTATTCTCTTTCATGAACTCTATATTTCAGCCATATTAGACTATATTCATTCATTCCCCAAAGTGAATAATCCATCTCCACATTTCCTATCTGAAATGCACCTCCCTTTTCCTCTCAGAATCCCTATTTACCTTTCAGTCTCAATTCAGGTATCTCTTCTCTGAAGCCCTATATTCCTGATTCCTGATCCTGATCCCTCCCCCCCCCAGTTACTAGTGTTCTCTTATTTCTGAAATCACTTTTCAGCTAATCTGCATCCAATCCACTGCCTCCTTCCCCTACAAAAACAAACAACCCTTGACAAGAGATTTTTTTCTTTCTGTTCTAATTACCTAACACAGTTCTTTGCATACAATATGTACTTTGTGAATGCTCATTGAATTAAACTTGAAGAAGCATTATACATCCTTGAAGATCTTATAGTTCAGTTGAAGGAACAGGATAAAAGTCACAAAATATCTTTAGATTTTGAGTTAGAAAACCTTGATTCAGAACCTAGCTGTCACATTTACCGAGATGTTTGATCATGGTCAAATCATTTAACCATACCATGCTTCAGTTTACTCTTTTGTAAAATGGGGTAATAAAAAATGTACTATGCTCCTTCACAAAGTTGTTTTAAGGAAGGATTTGTTATTATGAAATTATGTAAAGCAATCCAAAAATTTACAAATGCAAGATAGAGAAGATCTAGTCAGGCAGTGTTTGTTGAAGAATGTTTCATAGACTTACACATACTAGGAATGTGTTTGTCTCATTAAAATGTAAGCTCTTCATATGTTTGAAGAGTGGAGAATTATTTAGTGCTATATCTAGGACCCCACTTAGTTTCTGATACCACTGCTGGAATTCTTTCTTTGCCACTTGTCCTTTTTAGCATCTGCTCTGAGAGATTCACTCTGTCATTTGTATAACAAGAATTTAATTTTCTAATTGTAATGCACACATGTTTCCATGTGCAATGTGGACAGAATGAAAAGAACAGAGTTCCAGATAAAGAAGATTGCATATTCACTTCATGATGATATTTCATTCATTATAAGATGGCACATATAGAGTAATTTAGTATAAAAATTATTAAAGCTGGAGATGAGCGGGAAAGTAATAAGCATTTGTAAAGCATATAATATTTTTTAAGGAATTGTTTTCTTCATGAGTTGATTTCTGTGAAACAAGATGGTGGAGTAAGCTGTAGATCGTTGTGTCTCTTCCATTCTCATCCCTGAAAATGTATGAAATAGAGCCTAAGAATATATGCTGGAACAGTGGAGCCGGCAGAAAAATGGAGTGGAAAAGTCTTTTGATCTGGGAGACTTGGAAGATTGACTATTAATTAGACAAATGAAAATTAAAACAACTCTGAGGTACCACACCATACCTATCAGATTGGCTAACATCACAAAACAGGAAAATGAAAATGTTGGAATAGATGTGGGAAAATTAGAACACTAATGCATTGTTGATGGAGTTGTGAACTGATCCAACCCAAAGCATTTTGGAACTATGACCTAAGGGCTATAAAAATATGTGTGAACTTTGATCCAGCAATACTGCTACTAGGTCTATATCCCAAAGAGATCATAAACATGGGAAAAGAACTCACATGAACAAAAATATTTATAGCAGCTCTTTTTGTGGTAGCCAAGAATTGGGAATTGAAGAGATGCCCATCAATTAGAGAATGGCCAAACAAGTTGTGGTATATGAATATAATGGAATACTATTTTGCTGTAAGAAATTGTGAGCAGGTAGATTTCAGAAAAACCTGAAAATACTTACATGAACTGATGCTGAATGAAGTAAGCAGAACCAGATGAACATTGTACTCAGTAACAGCAATCTGCATGATGACCAACTCTGATAGACTTTACTCTTCTCAGCAATACAATCATCTAAGACAATTCCAAAAGACTACAGATGGAAGATGCTTTCCACAGAGAGAAGGACCTATGGAATCTGAATGCAGATTGAAGCACACTATTTTCTCTCTTTTTTCCTCTTTTTTTTGTGGTTTTCCTGTTTTGTTCTGATTCTTCTTTCACAACATGACTAATGTGGAAATATATTTAACATGATTGTAAATGCAGAGCCTATATCAGATTGCATGCCTTCTTCGGGAAGAAAGAGGGGAAGGAGAGAGAAACAAAGTTTGGAAGACAAAATCTTATAAAAGTGAATGTTGAAAACTAAAAAAAACCAAAAATTTCAGATTAAAAAAGAATTTTTTTCTGAGGTCCTTTCTTAAGCTGAACTGACAAGCATTCAAACCCTGTTACAGAGAGTGCAACTCCAATGAGCTTTCCACATTGTTGGAATGCCAGAAGTATGTTTGCCAAATGAACATTTTATGGAGAACTCACACAAGACAAGTGCTCACATGGAGGTGAGAAGAAATAATGCAATGAAATTTTCAGGGTCTCTTTGAAGAACTTTGGAATTGATTGTGACACCTGAGAGATACTGGTAGAGGACTACTCAGCATGTTGTACCCACTATCAAAGATGGTGCTATACATTACGAGCAAAGCAGAACTGCAGTAGCTCAAAAGAAATGTAAGATGCACAAATTTAAAGATATTGCCACTTGAAATGTGCGTATGGATTATTTATGCCCTATCTGTGATACAGCCTTCTGAACTTGTGTTGGTCTAATCAGCCATAGACATATGCACTGTACCTTGATACCAAAACAGTTATATCATTTTGGTCATCTCTGAGAATGAAGGACAGCAATACACACACACACACACACACACACACAAACACAAAAACACAGAGAGACACACATATACATATACGTACACACAAATATATATGTATATATATATAAATACACACAAAGATGTGTGTTTATGTGTGTGTGTATACTTATACACAGAGATTCTCTCTCTCTCTCTCTCTCTTTCTCTATCTCTCAACTGGATCTTCAAATTCATTGATACAGGATACTTCCAGGTAAGGAATTCACTCTAAGAAATATGTGTCTATCTTCTCTTCAGTATGATTTGTCTAGGGTAACACAGCTTGTATGTGTCAGAACTGGGGCTTGAACCTTTATCTTCCTGGCTCTGTGATCAATTTTCTGTCTACCACATCATACTGCCTCTCTTTATCTACAGTATATAAGCATATATGTGTGTACATATTCATCGATCAACAAGGTCCTCAACACTTACCAAATGCCAAGAAATGTGTTTGGGATACAAAGACAAAAGACAAACAGAAATGCTCTGAAGGACCTTACAGTATAAAAAGTAACATGCCTGTATTTATACATACAGACACAGACACACATCATACATGTAAAGCAGATGCAAGAGGTCCTTGGAAAGATACTAGTAATTGGTGGGATTAGAAAAAAAGTCACTTCAAAGGTGGTGCCTAAGCTGAATTTTTAAGGAAACCAAGAGATGAAGGTCAAGAAGGGGAGCATTTGGGACAGCTAGGTGATGAAGTGGATAGAGCACTGGCCTTGGAGTTAGGAGGACCTGAGTTCAAATCCAGCCTCAGACCACACATTTGACACTTACTAGCTATGTGACACTGGGCAAATCACTTAACCCCAATTGCCTAAAAATAAAAATAAAAAATAAAATAAAAAAGAAGGGGAACATTTCAGTCATAGGGGACAGCCTAGTGTGAGGATCAAGGATTGGTGTCATGTATAAAAAATAAAGGGGGGAGCAGCATGGCTGAACATTTGTTTTAATTGACCAACTATTTGAATGTACATCAATGTCTGGTCAGTAGGCATTCTTAAAATCCATTTCTTCCCCATGTGGATTGTTAAAACAATGAATATCATTTGACTGAATATCTATCTCTTTGATTATGCCTTGTAACAGTTTGGGACTTGGTGGCTTTGATTGTGGATAACATTGGGATGAGTTCATATGAAGGAAGTCACAAAATATAGGGAATCTCTTTTTTCCATTTGGAATATATGCCATGCAATCTTTATGACAACAGCAAATTACTTCAGTGAACCTAGGTTATAATTGGTTTTATGCCTTGCTTAAAATTGCTGATGAAACTTTATTTAAACTTTATTTAATGGCTGCACCTATTAAAGACATTTAAGTAATCTTTTCATATGCATGAGAGATTTCTTCTTATACAAGAACCTTTGATTCTATGTTTTTCTCTTCTGTATATCTAATCAACAGCAGAATCTTGTATTCTCAACACCTTTTAGTCAATTTTATAATTGTGAAGATGTAATCTATTCTTTAATATCGTGTATGAAATTCAGTCTACATCACAGATATATGCATCACAGATATCCTCAATGTATGTAGAGAACATTTTCCTAAGTGTTATAAAAATAAAAAAAAAATCCATGAGTCAATTTTTCTTGAGATCCTCATTATTAGCGTTTTTGGAATGATATTATCTAGATTTTCAAACCATTATTTTTATATCTTCCCTTCCTTAAGATGTCATATAAACCTATGCTTAATGTTTTCAAAACAGTCTAATCTCAGCACCGTTTCATTTTAGTATTCAATTTAGTATCCATTTCCATTTCCCTAGGAAGTTTGTTTACTAAAGGTTTCTAGTCCTAATTCTGTAGTTCTAAAGTCACTAATGATGGAAATCAAACATTACAAAACACGAATCTCTTGCATTTTCTGTGTTTGTTGTCCTTCCAGTTTAACCTCTGTATGTAAGTAAGAAGCTTTTTGCAGATTTGTTTTTTTTTTTTTGCCCTCAATAAATTTAGAAGCTAATACAACTTGTATGCTTTACTACAAAGTTTTTTTTTTCCCCTAATAATCTTGTGAAACAAAAGTTCATTGTTTCAGATCCATGGAAAGAATCTCAATGTAACTTTGAATACAGCCTTCAAATATGTTGAAGCATTTATGCAAGTTTTCCAGAATAAACTCTTTTACCACACAATCTGTGAAAAGAAACAGCTATTTTTCTATCACTCTGATCACATTGGCAAAATAAATTGACAACCTTCCAAATGCATTTGAAGTGCTCTGCAGAACAGAATAAAAACCCATACTATATCTGAATCCAAATCTCCTTAAGGATAAATTTGCCTCTGCCAATGTCAGTACAATTTTTAAGCCTAAGTATAAATTGTCATTAAAAGATGTTTGAACTTTTCTTCTATGCCATCCTCAAAAAAAAACTTAAAACAAATATATCAATAATCATGTTTAAATGTTTCAAGGCAAGTTGATTTATTGCAGTGAGTAACTCTTACAATGGAATAGTCATTAAATAATTTTATTTGCATACTGAATATTTTGATCAAACCCTTATAGATTTAGTCAGTCAGTCAATATACATTTATTTAACATCTATTACATGTTAGGCACTGTGCTAAGTTCTAATTTAGGATTCACTTTTAAAGTTGCTAAGCAATTTTCCTAGTATTCTACTAAAGAGCAGATTTTAAATCTTTTTTGCCTACTGAGAGATTTTGCATTGTAATAGAAAGAGTGATGGACTCTTGCAAGTAATGAAAGAATAGTGATCAAAGAGCAGTTAGATGGCACAATGGATTAAATGAAGTTAGAAAGAAGTTCAGATCAAGCTTCAGATGCTTCTGTGTATCTATGGTTAAGTTATTTAACTTCTGTCTGTCTTAGTTTCTACTACTGTAAAATGGGTAAAATAATAGCACCTACCTCCCAATGTGGTTGTGCATATCAAATGAGATATTTGTAAGCATTTAAAACACTTAACACAAAGTAATCACTTAATACATATGAGTTTGAAGAATAATAAATAAATCATTCACTAACTTCTGTGGGAACCAGTAAAGGTCCCTTCAGGGAGACAGCAGTTCATCTGAGCTTTTAGGGGAGCTATGAGTCCAAAAGACAAAGTTCTAAATAAGATATTTTTAAGTGGCTCACTCCCTGTGAAAGTTTGTGTGTGTGTGTGTGTGTGTGTGTGTGTGTGTGTGTGTGTTTTAATAATGTCATTGGAGTTGATTATACTTAAGACTCCTTTGGGCTCTAAAATTCTATAATTCTTTGAGTTACACTTGGTCAAAAATGAAGATCCATAAATATATTAAGTACAAATTCAGATAAATAGAAACCAAAAAAGCTTACTTCAAGTTTTTCAGAAAAAAAAATCTGATAAGAAAACTTTCATTTACTATGGTGTTATGCTTATTAAAGGATTATGTTCATATATTTTCTTCCTGATAATTTAAAATTGATCTCAATTGCTAAACATCATTTTTTAAATCTTCTCTTCATTTTTTTCATTCTTCTCTTTTACCAGATTCACATCCACCCCACAGTCTGCCATCTTTTGGTAGAGATTTGAAGCCAAGAAGACAATACTAATTTGAGAAGTATTTCATAATGAAGAGTGGATTAATTCAAAATAAGGATTTTCAAAAAGAATAACAGATTGAATGAGGAAAAACTCAAAGTGAATTCTGGCACAGAGAGAATCATCAGTGTCAAATTTCTGGCCCTTCCCTTTCTTCATTTTGGTAGTCAAAAGTAATTGTTGTTACATTTATCTTATTGTATCACTTAGATTTTCCATCTTAGTTATAATATTCAAATTCCCTTCCTCCTTCATTCTAATTCTTATTTGAAGTTTTCTTGGTAATATGAAGCTCTATTATTAAAATGTATTAATCCAATCATTATATATTCATAAAATTCTAGAGAATTTGAACACTATTGAATTTGCTTGAAAAGTTTAATGGCAAAAGTATTTACCTAATTTCTCAGGATTCTCAAATTTGTTTTGAATGTCTACACCCAAACCATCATCATTAATTTTTTTTTATGTCAACTTAGAATGGAGTTTCTCCTTGAATGCCCCTTGAAATCTTCCCTTGGTTTTGTGGTGTTTAACCTAAAAGGAAAAAATTTTCAATGATTTGGATAAAGTGATAGTTCTTATGTTTGTCAAATTGGCAAATGTACACAAAACCATGAAAGGACAGTAAAGTCAACATCCAGAAAGATCTCAACAGGCTAGAAAATTGGGCACTATAACAAAAATATAATTTAATAGGGATAAATGTGAAATCTTGTACTTACATTCAAAAAATCAAATTTAAAAGTGTTAGATGAAGGAGTGAAGAATGCTAGTATTATTTTCCCCATTTGACACAAGAGGAAACTGAGACTCTGAAAGGTAAAGTGATTTACCCAAGATTATACACACAGAATTATTTGATCACAGATTTAGGGCTAGAAGAGATATTAGGGATCTTGTTTGTGCCTTTTATTTTACAGAGGTAGAAATCAATTACTAGAATTGGGAAATGACTTGCTAGAAAAGCTAGGACTCTAATGTCCCATTTCCTCAATCTACTCAATTATGTGATCTACTTCTCTATTCTACCTCAGCTACATACAGACATGGTTATACCTTTAATCTTGCCATCACCCATAAGTGCTTCACTTCTTTGTTACTGAACTCTGAAATCTCTGTATCTAATCACAATCTGTTATCATCATATATTTCCTTTAATCTTCAGAACTCTAACTCTATTCTTTGTCCTTACTATAAAATTTCCATTACTTCTGTTGCTTAATTATTTCCTTTGTTTTCATCACTGAATCCTTCACTACAGTATTCTCCTCTGATAGGACTAATATCTACCAGGGTTCTACACCTTTCCCTGAAAATTCCTCCTCCCCCACCTAAATCCCCTTCAACAGAGGTTGTTTTTCTCTTTATCAACAAAGCTGATTCTGGAACCAGAGTGACCCCCTTGTCTTCCTTTATGGACCTTCTTGGTCAGCTAAGGTTATTAAAAAGTCCTACCCAGGGTTGGCTGGGACTCATCCAACTTGGTAGATGTAGGAAGAACAAAAAAAATCACCATATCTTTCTTTGCAGACCAAATTCTTTTCATACTGGAACTGGTAGGGGTTGGGGGTAGAAAATACACATCTATAGTGCCATCTAAGTGCCCTTGTGTCCTAGTTGCATATCTTTACTATGTTAGGTGTAAGTAAAGTATTTATTAGTAGCTCAATGACTTGTGTCTCATTTGAATCCTGTATCTAACCTTAACTAACAGGGTACCACCATCAGGCCTGTCCTTAACCTCTCCCTTCCCAATGTCTATTCCCCTGTCAGACCAAGGTGAAAAAGGAGCTTAGTCCAGCCCCAGTCTTGGCCCAGCCCTGGGGTGGTGGCTGCTTCCAGAGCTGTCAACCTAAAGACAGAGGGGGCATTGAGAGGCTGATCAGAGAGGGATTTCAGAGATCTTTTTGCTGGTGCCTAATTAGGCAGGATTCTCTTGCTTTACCCAGGCTTGGATCTGAGTCACAGTCATGGGTGGCAATCCTAGGGTGAGGAGGAGCATTGGTGTGGTGGAGCTTGTGGTGGCAATGGAGAGAGAATTCTCCTCACAGTTCCAAGGCAGAAAGGAGTGCTTATGGTCATTCATAGACTAGGACATAGGCCAGGAAAGGAATAAACTCCCTGCCTTTGGTCATAACACCTTGCAAGAAAGGAAAATTTACAGGTCCCTAAAGGTATCTCTGAAAACAGCTGCACAAAACCCCAAAGCCTGGGACTGTATATTCTCAACACTGGAAGCAGACCAATACCTTAACTTAACTGGGATCATGAGTAAACAGTGAAAAAAAAAGTCAGACCATAGAATCTTACTTTGGCCACAAAGAAGATCAAAACATACAACCAGAAGAAGACAATAAAGCCAAAGCTCCTACATCCAAGGCCTCCAAGAAAGATATGAATTGGTCCTAGGACATGGAAGAGCTCAAAAAAGATTTTGACAAGCAAGTAAGAGAAGTAGAGGAAAAACTGGTAAGAGAAATGAAAATGTTACAAGAACATCATGAAAAACAAGTCAACAACTTGCTAAAGGAGACCCAAAGAAATACTGAAGAAAATAACACCTTAAAAAATAGCCTAACCCAAAAGGTAAAAGAGGTTCAAAAAGCCAATGAGGAGAAGAATGCCCTCAAAAGCAAAATTGGCCAAATGGAAAAGGAAGTCCAAAAAATTACTGAAGAAAATACTTCCTTAAAAATTAGAATAGAGCAATTGGAAGCTAGTGACTTTATGAGAAATCAAGATACTGTAAAACAAATCCAAAAGAATGAAAAATTAGAAAACAATGTGAAATATCTCATTGGAAAAACAACTGACCTGGAAAATAGATCCAGGAGAGAGAATTTAAAAATTGTTGGACTATCTGAAAGCCATGATCAAAAAAAGAGCCTAGACATCATCTTTCAAGAAATGATCAAGGAAAATTGCCCTGATATTTTAGAACCAGAGGGCAAAATAGAAATTGAAAGAATCCATCAATCTCCTCCTGAAAGAGATCCCCAAAGGAAAACTCCTAGGAATATTGTAACCAAATTCTGCAGTTCCCAGGTCAAGGAGAAAATATTACAAGCAGACAGAAGGAAACAATTGTGGAAACACAATCAGGATAACACAAGATTTAGCAGCTTCTACATGCAGGGCATGTAATATGATATTCCAGAGGGCAAAGGAGATAGGATTACAACCAAGAATCACCTACCCAGAAAAACTGAGTATAATCCTGCAGGGGAGAAAATGGTCATTCAGTGAAATAGAGGACTTTCAAGCATTCTTGATGAAAAGACCAGAGTTGAATAGAAAATTTGATTTTCAAATACAAGACTTGAGTGGAACATGAAGAGGTAAACAGGAAAGAGAAAATCGTAAGAGACTTATTAAGGTTGAACTGTTTACATTCCTGCATGGAAAGATGATATTTGTAACTCATGAGACCTTTGTCAGTACTAGGGTAGTTTTAGGGGAAAAAATTATATGTAAGCATATATAAATACATATATATCTACTATATATGTCTACTACATATATATATATAGATAGATAGATAGATAGATATCTACTATATATGTCTACTATGGACTTGTTTTGCGTAACTCCATATATATAACCTATATTTAGTTGCTTGCCTTATCAATGAGGGTGGGTGGGGAGGGAGGAAGGGAGAAAATTTGGAACCCAAAGTTTTAAAAACACATGTTTAAAAAAATGTTTTCACATGCAACTGGGAAATAAGGAATACAGGAAATGGGGTACAGAAATCCATCCTGCCCTACAGGAAAATAGAAGGGGAAGGGGTTAAGAGAAGTTGGGGAGAGATAGAAGTGAAGGCAGACTAGGGGAAGGAGTATTTAGAATGCATGGTATCTTGGGGTGGGGGGAGGGGCAAGATAGGGTGAAAATTTGGAACTCACAATCTTGTGGAAGTAAATGTTGAAAACAAAAAAATAAATAAAAATTACAATAAAAAAGTTATCTGTATCAGAGCTTAGGTTATTTTTATTGTTGTTGTTCTTGTTGTTTTCCTAATCTATTACTTAAAATAGAAGTACCAGCACCACAGAGTTTACCATCCTAACCTTATAAGTGTACCTTTGTGACACTGGGGAGTTGTAGATATTCACAAAACCCTGAGTAGATTTCAGGGTGATACACTGTGAACTGGAATGAATCCTGAATTTTGGACTATTACAAAATGCTATTTTGCCTTGTAATAAATAATAGTCTTTATAGAAAAATTTCATAACATCATCTTTAAAAAAAAGAGCCTTTCATGAAATTATCAAGGAAAACTGCCCTGATATTCTAGAACCAGAGGGTAAAATAGAAATTGAAAGAATCCACCAATCACCTCCTGAAAGAGATCTCTAAAAGATTACCCCTAGGAATATTATAGTCAATTTCCAGAATTCCCAGGTCCAGGAGAAAATATTGCAAGCAGCCAGAAAGAAACAGTTCCAGTATTGTGGAAACACAATCAGCATAACACAAGATTTAGCTGATTCTATGTTAAGGGACTGGAGGGCTTGGAATATGATATTCCAGAGGGCAAAGGACATAGGATTACAACCAAGAGTCACACACCTAGCAAAACTGAGTACAATCCTTAAGGGGGGAAATGGACATTCAGTGAAATAGAGGACTTTCAAACATTCTTAATGAAAAGACCAGAGCTGAATAAAAAATTTGACTTTCAAATATAGGACTCAAGAGAAGGTAAACAGGAAAAGCAAAACTTAAGGGATTTATTAAAGTTGAACTGTTTACATCCCTACATGGAAAGATGATATTTGTAATTCATAAGGAAGTATTGTAAGTATTAGGTTAGTTGGAGAGAAAATATATGTATATATAAATAGATAGAGGGCACAGGGTGAGTTGAAGATGAAGGAGTGATATCTAAAAAATAAAAGTAAGGGATGAGGGGATTATACTGAGAGAAAGAGAAAGGGAGAGGCAAAATGGGGTAAATTATCTCACATAAAACAGCTTTTACAGTTGAGGGGAAGTGGTGGAAGATGAGAGGGAATGAGTGAATCTTATTCTCATTGGATTTGGCTTAAGGAGGGAATAACATTCACACTCAATTGGTTATGGAAATCTATCTTACCCTACAGTAAAATGGGGGGGGGAAGAGATAAGACAGAGGGAATTGACAGAAGGGAGGGAAGATTGGGGGAGTGGGTATTCAGAATGAATACTGTCTTGGGTGGGTGGGAAGGGGTGAGATGGGGAGAAAATTTGGAACTCAAAATCTTGTGCAAATGAATGTTGTAAACTAAAAATAAATAAACAAAATAAATTGAAAAATACACTGTCCATGGAGTTTTCTTAGCAAAGTTACCAGAACGGTTTGTCATTTCATTCTGCAGAGGATCATATTTCTTTCTTTTTTTTTTTCCCAGCATTTTCCACTATGACCTGTTCATATTGGGTAACTGTACAGCATAGCTCATAGTTTCATTGATCTATGCAAGTCTCTCTGCCACAACTAACAGATACTTGTAAATGAATGTAACTCTGAGGTTCCAACTTATACCCAATCAAAGTTGACTGGAAAAAAAGGGCAAATATTGGAGAGTCCATGGGAAAATCAGCCTATTAATGTTCACTTTGGGAACTCTGAATTGATAGAAATATTCTAAAAAGCAGTTTGGAGCTATGCACCTAAAATTAATAAATTGCTCTTACCTTTCAATTTACTGTTAGGCCTTTACTGCCCAGAAGTTAAAAGGAAAAAAAAAAGTTAATGACTTATGTGTTCAAGCATATTCATTGTAGTTTTGTGTGTAAATGTGTGTGTGTGTGTGTGTGTGTGTGAGACAAACTGGGAAATGCTTGAACACAGCATGGAGTATAAAATAATGGAATATTATTATACATAGTTCTTTTCATGTTGTCTCCTCCTTTAGGCTGTGAGTTCCTTGAGAGCAAGGACATTTTTTTGACCATTTTTTTGCATCTAAGGAGTTTATTGCCTGATAAATAACAGATGTTTAGTAAATGCTAATTGACTGATTTGTACAATGAATAAAATAAAGATGGTTTCAGAGAAATGCAGGAAGACATAATAGACTAGAGCTGAGAAAAGATAGACAAACTAGGAGAACAATTTATTCTATAACATCAATGTAAAAATAAAAAAAGAAATGAAAGATTTGGTATTATATCAATCAAACATCAATCATAATTTCAAAGGACTTAGCAAAAAGAATGCTACTCTTCCTTGACATATCTTGAAACAGATGTGATAGACTAATATGCAGAATGAGAAACACATTGTTTGACATGGTCAATATCAGGATTTGTTTTTGCTTCAATTCACAATGTGAATTTTCTACAAGGATATTTGTTGTTGTTGCTTCATTTTTTTGGAGGGGAAATGGACAAGGTTGGGAGGTCAGAAGGAGAAAAGCATAATGCTTAATAATTAAAAAAACTATTATTTATTTTTAATTAATAAATTTATTTATTTTTTAGTTTTCAACATTTACTTCAACAAGATTTTGAGTTCCAAATTTTCACCCTATCTCACCCCTCCCCCCACCCTCAGATGGCATGCATTCTGAATACCCCTTCCCCTATTCTGCCTTCCCTTCTATTTCTTCCCCACTTCTCTTCTATTTTCCTGCAGGGCAGGATAGATTTCTGTACCCCATTTCCTGTATTTCTTATTTCCCAGTTGCATGTGAAAACTTTTTTTGTTAAATATGTGTTTTTAAAACTTTGGGTTCCAAATTTTCTTCCTTCCTCCCTCCCCACCCATCCTCACTGAAAAGGCAAGCAACTCAATATAGGCTATACATGTGCAGTTATGCAAAACACTTCCATAGTAGACATGCTGTGAAGAACTAACTGTATTTCCCTTAATCCTACCCTGCCCCCACCCTATTTATTCTATTCTTTCTTTTGACCCTGTCCCTCCTCAGAAGTATTTGTTTCTGATTACCCATTTTCCCAATCTTCTCTCCTCTCTATCATCCCCCCACTCTATTGTCCCTTTCCCTTCCTATTTTCCTGTAAGGTAAGACAGATTTCCATACCCAATTGAGTGTGTATGTTATTCCATCCTTAAGTCAAATCTTACGAGAATAAGATTCCCTCATTCCCTCTCACCTTCCCCCATTTCCCCTCCACTTTAAGAGCCTTTTCTTTTCTGTTTTTTTGTGAGATAATTTACCCTGTTTTACCTCTCCCTTTCTCCTTCTCCTGGGATAATCCTCTCTCACCCCTTAATTTTATTCTCCAGATATGACCCCTTCATCTTCAACTCACCCTGTGCCCTCTATCTGTCTATCTATCTATCTATCTATCTATCTATCTATCTATCTATCTATCTATCTATCTACATACATATAATTGTTTCCCTCCAACTATTCTAATATTGACAAAGGTCTCATGAGTTACAAATATCATCTTTCCATGCAGGAATGTAAACAGTTCCACCTTAATAAGTCTCCTATGATTTCTCTTTCCTGTTTACCTCTTCATGTTCCACTTGCGTTTTTTATTGGAAAGTCAAATTTTCTATTCAGCTCTGGTCTTTTCATCAAGAATGCTTACAAGTCCTCTATTTCACTGAATGACCACTTTTCTCCCTGAAGAAGTATACTCAGTTTTGCTGGGTAGGTGATTCTTGGTTGTAACCCTATCTTCTTTGCCCTCTGGAATATTATATTCCATGCCCTGCATGTAGAAGCTGCTAAATCTTGTGTTATCCTGATTGTGTTTCCACAATTGTTTCTTTCTGGCTGCTTGTAATATTTTCTCCTTGACCTGGGAACTCTGGAATTTGACTACAATATTCCTAGGAGTTTTCCTTTGGGGATCTCTTTCAGGAGGAGATTGATGGATTCTTTCAATTTCTATTTTGCCCTCTGATTCTAAAATATCAGGGCAGTTTTCCTTGATCATTTCTTGAAAGATGATGTCGTCTCTTTTTTGATCATGGTTTTCAGATAGTCCAACAATTTTTAAATTCTCTCTCCTGGATCTATTTTCCAGGTCAGTTGTTTTTCCAATGAGATATTTCATTTTGTTTTCTAATTTTTCATTTTTTTGGATTTGTTTTACAGTATCTTGATTTCTCATAAAGTCACTAGCTTCCAATTGCTCTATTTTAATTTTTAAGGAAGTATTTTCTTCAGTAATTTTTTGGACTTCCTTTTCCATTTGGCCAATTTTGCTTTTGAGGGCATTCTTCTCCTCATTGGCTTTTTGAACCTCTTTTACCTTTTGGGTTAGGCTATTTTTTAAGGTGTTATTTTCTTCAGTATTTCTTTGGGTCTCCTTTAGCAAGTTGTTGACTTGTTTTTCATGATTTTCTTGCAAACTCTCAGTTTTTCCTCTACTTCTCTTACTTGCTTCTCAAAATCCCTTTTGAGCTCTTTGAAGGCCTGGGACTGATTCATATTTTTCTTGGAGGCTTTGGATGTAGGAGATTTGGCTTTGTTGTCTTCTTCTGGTTGTATGTTTTGATCTTTGTGACCAAATTAAGATAATATAGTCTGACTCTTTTTGTGCTGCTTACTCATGATGCCAACCAATTACTTGAGTTTTAAAGTCTTTGTCAAGGTAAGAGTCTGCTTCCAATGTGGAGAATGTACTGTCCCAAGCTTCAGGGGTTTGTACAGCTGTTTTCAGAGATACTTCTAGGGACCTGAAAAGTGTCAGTTCTTCCAAGGTGATAAGATAAGGGGCTAGGTGTTTCCTCTCTACCACCACAACAAGCTCCACCACGCCAGCACTCCTTCTCACCCCAGGACTGCCCCCTCAGAACTGTGACCCAGATCCAAGCCAAGGCAAAGGAAGAGACTCCTGCCTCAGCACTGGCAAAGAGATCCTTGCAATCCCTCTCTGATCAGCCACTCCATTCTCCCTCAGTCTGTGGGCCAGAAACTCAGGAGGCAGCCACTGCCCTGGGGGTGGCTGAGACCTAGCTTCTTCTCTCACCACAGTCACAGACTTTTCCCACTGACCTTCTAAGTTGTCTTTGGCTTTCCTGGGTTGAGGTTTGTTGAGGCCTGCGTGCCCATGCTGAACTGCGCTCCTCTTCCTGCCTGATGCGATATACCTTTCTGTTCAGCCATCCAAGTTGTCTTGGGGTGGGAATTTGTTTTACTCTGTTTTTTTGTGGGTTCTGACACTTTAGAATTTGTTTAGGGCCATTTTTTTTAGGTATTTGGAGGGGTTTGAGTGACTTGCTCAAGCAAGTCACTGCTTTCCTTCCACCATCTTGGCTCCACCCACTCTTCTTAAAATTATGTTTTTTAAAAGAACTAAATTCTAACAAATTTTATTTGCAAAATTGGAAATTGTCCCAATCCCTGTGGTCATCCAAGTGCAGTATTACAATGCCAGACTAGTGCAAAATTAGAATAAATGATTTGCCCAAGAGCTATAGTAAGAGTCTTAGATAGGATTAAAACTCAGGTTTTCCTGACTCCAAATCCAGTGCAATACATCATGACACTTCTTCAGGTCTAGTCATGGGATTTTTGTAATCTGAGAGCTAGTCTAGAGAAACTCAGAGAGGCTAATTACTGGGTTTGCTTTAATCATTATTATCTGCACTAGTAAAGGGAATATTCATATAGACTGTATCCCAGAGAGTTCTGGGTCTAGAGTCATTAAGACTCATCATCCTATATTCAAATCTGGCTTCAGACATTTATCAACTGTGTGATCCTAGGTAAGCCAATTAGCCCCATTTGCCTCAGTTTCCTCATCTTTAAAATGAGCTGGAGAAGGAAATGGCAAACTACTCCAGTATCTTTGCCAAGAAAACCCCAAATAGGGTCATTGAGAGTCAGACATGACTGAAACACCTGAACAATAACAATAAATCTATATCTACATCCATATCTTTATGTTTATCCACAATGTTATCTATTTAAATGTAGATACAGATACATATTGATATTGATGTGCATGATTATAGATAAAGATATATAGGCTGATTTAGAAAGACACTATCCATCTATCTAAGATAGATAGAAATATCTGTTAATTGCTTATGTATCTTGGGAAAAATCTAATAGAGAAGTTTGAAACATTTTTTTCCCTTTTGATGGCTTTTCTTCTTATTCAAGGTAAACAAATTTTGTTTGTGCAGAAGTTTTTCAATTTCATGCAATCGAAGGTATGCGTTTTATCTTTGATAACTTCATCTTTCTATTCTTTAGTTAAGAATATATATTCAATTCACAGCTATTTAAAGGTCTCCATGCATAGACAGTTTTCAGCCTGGCTAATGGAATTTGATCCCTCAGATCCAGAGAAATGTTTTCATACTTGGTAATCATATATCAAGATATTCTTACCTTGTTAACACATGAACATTTCATCATTTGTGATTATATCAATTGAGATTGGAGAAAGGATGGCAACCAAATTGCCCTCATCCTTTTAATATTATTTTTATGGTTTTTAAGTAAGTTTTCATTGATGTCTCTTGTTTTTTACCTAATCATGATTTAGATAGCCTTCTCATATAACTTGCATTTTAACTATTTAAAAATACATGTTTTATATGTATATGTATGTATGTATGTATGTATGACTGTATCAATACATTGAAAAAAATCAAACATATATGCAATACCTGTAGATCTCACATCTATGCAACAGAGGGAGCTGGGGGTGTCTTCTCATATTTCATCTTTTGAGTCACAAATGATCTTGATAATTTTGCTAAATTCACTTTTGATTTGTGTGTGACTTCTTTAAAATTTGCATTGGTGTTATCATTGTACATACTGTTTTCTTGGTTCTGCTTTACTCTGAATCAGTTTATGTAAATATTTCCATGCTTTTCTGCATTCATAATTTCTTGTTTTTGTTTTGTTTTGTTTTGTGAGGCAATTGGGTTTAAGTGACTTGCCCCAAGTCACACAGCTAGTAAGTGTTATATGTCTGAGGCCAGATTTGAACTGAGGTCCTCCTGACTCCATAGTTGATGTTTTATCCACTGCATCATTTCTTACAGAACAGTAATGTTCCATTATATTTGTGGATCACAATTTGTGAACTACTCTACAAATGGGGCATCTACTTTCTTTCCATTTTTTTGCTATAATGAAAAGTACTATAATAAATGTTTTGCTGAATTTAGGAACTTTCTTCTCATCAATAGCTTCCTCAGGGTATATGCCCAGTGATGGAGTCTC
Source organism: Vombatus ursinus (assembly GCF_900497805.2). NCBI lineage: Eukaryota > Metazoa > Chordata > Mammalia > Diprotodontia > Vombatidae > Vombatus > Vombatus ursinus. The sequence continues at coordinate 12,942,113 of NW_020954583.1, forward strand.
TGTGTCAAAGGGTATGGACATTTTAGTCACTTTATTTGCATAATTCCAAATTGCTTTTCAAAAAGATTGTACTAATTCATAGCTGCACCAACAATGTTTCTGTGCGCCTTGTAATCCCACAATTCCTCCAATATTCCCTCTCATCATTTTTGTCATGACTCTTAAACAAGCAAGTAAACTAAACAAATGATTTTTAAATTAATAAAATAAGATACATAGGACTATAAAATAAACTAATTATACTGAAAAACAGTTTTCAAAATATCTTTTTTTTAAAAGGAAGGTTACAGATCTTGAAAAGAAAAAACATCCAAAGAAGCTCCTGGGAACAAAATTCTGGGTGTCTGTTTGTTTTGTTAAGAGAGAATGAGGAAGGGGCAGCTAGATGGCACAGTGAATAGAGCTCTGGCCTTGGAGTCAGGAGGACCTGAGTTCAAATCCAGCTTCAGACACTCACCACTTACCAGCTGTGTGACCCTGGGCAAGTCACTTAACCCTGATTGCTTCAGCAAAAAAACAAACAAACAAAAAAAGAAAAGAAAAAGAGAGAATGAGGAATGGATGAAGGGTGTAGACTGAGAAATCAGGATTGTGCTTTCTCTGCTCATGATACCAGACTTAGAATAGAATCACACTGTAAATCCTTCTTTAAGTATAAGTTTGTGAGTGTGTGTGTGTGTGTGTGTGTGTGTGTGTGTGGTTTTTAGGTGCAGGTATTGGTGAGGGCTACTAATAATTTTAATCTATAAAGTGAAAGAAAGAGAGGCAGCTAGGTGACATAGTGGATAGAGCACCGGCCCTGGAGTCAGGAGGACCTGAGTTCAAATCTGGTCTCAGACCAGATACTTGATACTTACTAGCTGTGTGACCTTGGGCAAGTTACTTAAACCCAATTGCCTTGCCAAAAACAAAGTGAAAGAAAGAATGGCTTGGGAAGGAGGGGGTCTGTACTTGAGAATCCACATAGATTTTAAAAAATTTAGGAGTAATTATTTTAATATTCACAAAAATACTTCATTTTGACTTGTTTTAAATAAACCAATAATTCTTTGCCACAGTTTATTTTGGGGGGGGTGGCTATTTTTTTTCTTTTTTTGTTTTTTTTTTTCCCAGAAGCTAAGCTGAGTAAGGCAAATTAATTTGGAGTTTCAGACTCATTGATACTCTGCTTTTCTTTTTTCTAGCAAGAAAGTTAGCTAATTGTGAGCTCTGTATGCAACACCTGAGGAAGCAGGGATTTCAAAAGGACAAAGCATCTGCATTTTGGTAATAGAGCAAAATACTTGGAATTTCCCTTTCCTATAAGATCAACAACAAAACAGTCTTGTGTTCTCACTTTCTGCCCCTTAAAACGCAATAAGAATAAATGAAAGCTTATGTTACATGCTGACAGTATATCCTAAAGAGAAAATATCAAGATGAAGTTTTTTGGTGCAATAACCAAATGTACATAGTGTTGTAAGGCAATTATTGTGTGTGTGTGTGTGTGTGTGTAGTTGTTCGCTGATTCCAGAAATTTAGAGCTTTCCTGCTGTTAACATTGATAAGCACCACTGATGTGAGTTATTTCTTTATTTCTGATCAGAAAGATGATTGGTAGCAATCTCTGTTGGGTTCCTCTGCTGTGAATTGGTATTGTCAGTTTTTCCTTTCCACTCTATCCAGGTGAAGAGGGTGGGGGTGGGGAGGGTGGATAAAAAGAAGAGCAACAACAAAGATAAAGAGAAATAAGGTCAGTGTTTATATAAAGAGAAATTACTCCATAACAAAGGAAATCAGTAAAAAGGAATACAAGATTGTCAATATTCAGTCCCTCTATAACATACACATTTGCCTATTAGTGGAAAATGTCCACTCTGGGGGTAGCTGTGGCACTTTGTGGGAGTTTTCAATAACTATGGATGTATTAATATTTTTATTTGTCTCAACTTAAATTTGGACACATTAAAATATTCATTATATTTTCAAAGTGTGATTTCAAACTACTTGTTTTATTTTCTTTATGCACAGCAAGCTAGAAAACAACAATTTGTTTGAAAAATAAAATCTTAAAAATGAAAATCTTAATAAATCAAAAAATTTGTTAGGACTTTTAGGAAAATCCATTCCAAACATTTAACTTTTCAATGTCACTCAGTGTAATAAAGGATTAAAAGCATGTTTATCTATAGTTATATCTATAACTATATCTATGTTATCATATAGAGAAAGAGATATATTGTAAAATCCAGAAAACATGCTGTGGGGAGCCTTATGATTTAGTATTTATATGAGCAAAAATCCAGTGTGATTTATTATTTTGAAGTTCAAATATTTTTAAAACAAATTTTTTGTTATTTTGCAGAGAATGTTATCTCAAAAACTTTGAAATAATTATTATACAGGATTTTAAAACAAATTATCTTTAAAGACTATAAAATGAAAGTAAAGACAATTATACAAGATATAAGAAAAAAATTCATGTCAGTAATGATTCCAGCTCTAAAAAAAAAAAGCAAGGTAAATAATAGTGTGAGGCATCATTTCCCCCCATAAAAGTATTCATTAAAATCTAGAACCAAAAATTAAGAATCTTTCCTATTTTTTATTTCCTGTTGTTAATGATTATACTACCTTTGTCCCAAGATGGATATAAAAAAATCTGTGTCTTAATGGCTGAAATTCTTGATTTGGAAATCAGTGCAAGTCACTCCTAGGCCCCTTCCAATTATATCTTGTGAAGCTGATTCTCCAGAGGTTTCCAATAAAACATACTTTCATTATCACTCAAATCACATCTTGAGTTTACCTGACAATAATTCTGTAGCTATATTGGTAGAGATGGTAGGGAGTCTTTCACTATGAGGGCTAAAATTACATAAGTGTACATATATATACACACACACAAACACATATACACATATATACATGTATGTATATTTGCATATGTTGTATGTATATTATGTTTGTATTTTTATACATGGTTTATAGTTTACATATAGCTTTCTTATACTTGTATATACATAATTTATATATATATGTATTATAGGCACACTCATATACTCACACTATATATACATATATTCATACATAAAATGTCTGTATATGGGTGTGTCTATGTATGTAGATGTATTGCATATGTATATGTTTCTCTAACTTTTAAAATTTTTGTTGCCAGATACAGCTCAATAGATGGGTAGAGGAAGGGAAGGGGAGAAAAAGGGGTATATTCAAAAATTAATATGATGCAAGTTCAAAAGGCATCTTTAAAAATAAAACATAGAAAAATAAATACTTTAATAAGGGGGATATGAAAATGATTATTCATGTATTTTTATGTAACACAGCTTGTGAACAGGAATTCTTCCCATGGAGCTTGCTCTACATTCTTTCTGGATCTTTCATTTCTGTGCCTGTGCTCTGGCTGCTTTCTAAAGAACATGTAATGACTGAGCAATTCCTGATTTTTCCTGATCCATCATTTGATCTCCTTGACTAGGATTGTGTTGAAGATGATTGGTCACAGAATCAAGATGAAACACACATACACACACACACACACACACACACACACACATATACACACATGTCCCCCACACAGATTCAGCTATAAGAAGAGAGGTATCAAACCCCATTTTTTAAAAGTGTATTACTTTATGACTTTAGCAAGAGAGGGAAGATATTTCAAGGACATAATGATCAATGTGTTCTTATCTAGGTAAGCTTGAGACTCTAGCTGACTTCTTCTAGTTTTGTGTCTCTTCCCTGAGTATAGATCTGCAACCAGCAATGAGCAATCCTGAAAGATAGACATCTAAGATTTGGTGCCTACTTCATGAGTTTGAGAGTTCCTGGGTTCCTGAGTCAGAGTCAGATTCTCACCAGTAAGCATTTCCTTCAAATATCCCACTCTTTGAAGGAGATGAAAGTGAAATATCAATTTAGCTGTCTCACAAAGTGACTTTAAATTTCCTGGAGATTGTAACAATGGTCAAAAGTTATTATTTATACTTTAAGTATTTTTTTTAATTTGTGCTTATGGATTGTTTGTGCTTTAAACGTCTCTATTGTGGTGGAGGAAATCATTGTCTTATACCTGATATTTGTTTTTTTTACATTGGATACTTTCTTTAGAAAGGATTCTGTGAACCTATAGACTATACACAGAAGCCAAATCTTACCTTTTTCTATTTATTGATGTTCCCCAGAGTTTTATTGAAGTGCAATAGCATTAAGAGGCAAAGAAAGGTAAGAAAAAGTCAACTCTCTTCTTTGGGGTCAGGCTACCCCTGGGGATGAAGCCAAACTCCATATGAGTCTAGATCAGGGATCCCTTGAAAGAAAGGACCTCCCTGGCCATGGGTCACTTTTACATAGATTAGTAGAACTTCTTCAGGAGTAAAGGCATAGCAACAGGATATTTGGGGATTAAGTTCTTGGCTTACTTCAGATACGGTGAATTGAATTCTGAGGTAACTTCGTCTTTTGATTAGACTTGTGATTTCACTAGTGAGAGTGTTCCTGATAAGAAAACTCCTCTCTCTAATGTAGGGTTATAACTACTCTGCAATTTAAATATTCTAGGACTGTCTCAGAGCACTGAGAAGTTAAATAAGTTCCCTAGATCATCTATCCCACATGTTAGAGGCCAAAGACTTTCTATTAACTTGGCCAGCAAACTGTCAACTACGAAATGAAGACAAATTCAGCTTACCACCCATTTTGTATGGCATATGAGCTAAGAATAGTCTTCACAGTTTTAATAATAAATAATAATTTAACTATGTCAACTAGACTGTAATTGGTCTCTAACCTGTTGGTGGCTGGAGCTGAACAAAGCAGGCTAGAGACAGGAGAGTCAGGAAACAAACAGAAGTATAATTTCAAAGTGAGGAAAATGCTTGTAAGCAGTCCTCCTGAGGAGGGCTTATGGTTTATCACAGGGGTAGGGTTTTCATGAAAACCACAAAAAAGTGGGACCCAACATAGTGATTCTTAGGTCTTGAATAAACAGTTCCCACAGTTGGTATTTTTTGGGTACAATACAAGAATTCTTGGGTCCTAACAGTCTCTACGTTAATAGAAACATTGAACCTTGAGATTGTCTCAAGTCCTAAGGGTCATTTAGCCTTGTGATATTTCAGTGGGATATAGAAATAGAGTTAACATGGCAGGAGTAGGAGTGCAACACCTGGTTCAGTTCACTTAGTGCAGAGATTATTCATAGTGTCAAAAGATGTGATTGGTCAATTTCTGTTGCAGCATGTTGGCTACAGCCCCAGCTCTCAGGCCAGAATCCCCTGGGAAATAGGGAAAGCATAAGTCCCAATTTTGAGTTTTTGCTGTGACTGACATCATCCAGAGGGTGAGTGCAAAGGACTGTTGTTATGCCAAGATGAGGGCATAGCCTGCTTACTGGGTCTTAGCTCTGGAAAACAGGGTGTCTCCTAATAACCTGACAACTATTAATGAACAATAATTTAATAATAAAGCTTTATTTTAAAATGTAAAAATCAATCTTAGATTTTGAGCCAAACCAAAATACGGAGTCGGATGGATTTGGCTCAGGGGCCAGTTCTCCAACCTCTGTATTAGGCAATACAAGCATTGACCACACTCAGGACAAACCACCCACCTGATTTCCCAGAGCTTCCCAGTAAGTATATCTTGTTCAGCCATGTAACTCAATCAGTATCCATTTACCTCAAGGCAACATAGAGAGATGCTTGAGTCTCAAATCAGAGTAGTGCAAGAGTCAACCTCAGTCATGACCCAAAATTAGGCTGAAGACTGGGAGGTTCCAGTGGGTTTCTTATAGTTTGAGTTATGGGCATTAACTGGTTATAACCAAGTTCTGATTGGTGATTGATCACCTAAATTTATTATAAATGGAAACTATGTGTCGATGTTAACATTATTAGCAAGTGTTTTCCAGTTGTTTGCCAGATTTGGAGGATATGCCCATTAGCATTTGTTTACCAAATATGGGGCACACACACATAATTAGCACTTACTTATCAAATCTGGGGGACACATATACTATACCATTTATCATATTACAGAAAACAACTTATATAGCAACCACTCAGTCATGAAATGGAGGCTTAAAACAAAATTCAATCAACTATGTCAAGGCAATATATTTATCCTCACTACAGCTAATGTCTTACTTAAAAGAAGAGATAGCTTCCAGTTGAATTTCTTCCTTAGTTTCTCCAGATGGTACCATGTAGAGGCTTCCACTGAATAACTGGGTAGGAATGGCCTTTCTCCACTCCATTATTATATGAAAGCTACTTAAAGGAAAATCTATCAGGTGAGCTTTTGTCTGGACCTCTGGCTTCCTTTTCCACTTGGGGTTACTTTCATCTGATATTAGATTAACAAGTATCTATGACAAGGTGGAAATGTAGGAAAACTTGGAAGTCACCTTGTGAGTTCCTTTGTCTCATTTGATTAGAGCTGAAAGGTGGTAGGGGAGGGATCTTAGGTAAGTTCTGCAATGTTCTTAAAAAGGTTGACCACCACAAAGAGATTGGCCCAAACAGTTATTTTGCAAGCATACGTGTAAAGGGAGTTATATGGAAAGTGTATCATCAAATTGAAATATAAAATGTCCAATCAGAAGTTTGTTAACTGTTTTATGTTCAGATGAAATTTATGTTTCAACCACCTAGCAGATTGTAATAGGCATTTTAAGGTATGTTATTGAATTTTGTTTCAATTCATTTTGCTAATGTGAAAATGGATCATTTAAGTTTAGCATTCTTATCTGTAGAAATAAATTATTTGTTCTGTTATATACAATAAGTATATCTCTCCTTTCCCCTTTGGGGAAACCCCATATAAGAGCCATAGCCAAGATATTAATAAATCTGTCTCTGGGGCACTAGAGTAGGATTTTAATGAGGCAGATAGTATGAGAAAAGAAAACCTAACCACTCTTATGAGAGACCAACATCCTTAAAGAACTGAACCCAGTCCAAACACATGCCCGTCAGTGAAGAAGAGAGTGGTATAGTTCCCTGGGCCCTATGCATCCATCAATGGTTATTCTATTTTAAACATGGAGTTTAAAATAATAAATTTGTAGCTAGAAGGGACATTAGATGACATCTCTTTCAAACCTTTTATTTCATAAATGAGGAACTGCAGATCAATGAGATTGTCACTCCTCAAAGTCACAAAAATGGTAAGTTGAACTCAGGTTCTCTGACTCTAAATTCAGTATATTTGCTACAGTGTCCTGTTGCCTCCAAATCAAATTTTAGAGGAAAATAGTGTGACAATAAACACCACAACATAATACACATTGACAGTTTTAAAATCAGAATAAAATATTTCTGTTCCTTTATTCTTCTATTGACCACCCTTTTAGATTGGAAGTTTTTCCCTCATTTGTAATTGTAGTCTCTGGGGAAGGTTCATCTTACTTCTTTTTAGTGGTATCATTCCCTAGACTTGCTTGTTTTTGCACATTTCTTATTGATTTACATGGTCTTTTCAGTTGCACTAAAAGTTTCTTACATACCATTAATTCAATTTCATTCGATAATTATTTAACTACCTACTATGTTACCAAAACACTGTTCTAGGCTCTGGGTACACAAATATGAAAAGTAAACAGACTTTGCTGTCAAAAAGCTTAAAATTTAGTAGTGACATGTTACATGTTACATGGTAGTACAAGTGAATATGAGTAAAGAGACCTAAGAATGGAGGTAATGTGGGAAGGTCTTGAGATGTTGACACCTCAGCTGAGCCTGAAAGGAAGATAAGAATACTAATAGGCATAAATGTGGAGAGAGTGAAATTCATGGAAGGTAGGAAACTCAGTGTTAATGTGCAGAAGTGAGATACAGATTGCTACATTTGAGGAATTCAGTCACATAGTTTTGTTTAAATGTAGTGTTCACTTAAAGGTTACAATAAAAAAAAAAGACTAGAAAGATAGGTCATATCTAGCTGAACCTTATGTAGAAAACTGAGGAGTCTATATTTTTATTTTAGAGGCAATGAGGAGCCATTAAAGGTTTTTAAGCAGGAGAATGTCAGTCAGACCTGTGCCTTTGGAAGATTATTTTGGCAGATGTATACAGAATTATATCAGTAGTTATTGATTCCAAGCCATATATAATAACAGAGATAAGTTGTTTGATGATCTTATGATTATTCATGTCAAATGAGTTATAAAACTGGTAGACAAATTCATTAAATGTGTTTTCTACTGTAATGTCAGACATCACCTTCAAGGTTTTAAAGGAAGAGAGGTTTCCTCTAGATTCTGTTAATACTTCTAATTTCCAGTGACATTGTGTTGACCATATCAAGTCCCAGAATATCATTTATGTCCCTAAATGAGACCCAAGAATAGTTTATTTCTTTTTTACTTTGAATTTTTTCCCAATTAATAAGTATTTTTCTCCCTCCCATTCTGTTCCCAATTGGAAAAAGAAAAAGAAAAACAAACTTTTGTAATAAATATACAAAGTCAAACTAAATAAATTTCCACATTGGCTATGTACAGAAGTAAATGTCTCATTCTGCATTTTGAGTTCATTTCCTACTGATGTATGTCCTTCAGTTATGGAGTATCACAGTTTCTAAAGAATTGAATTTAAGGATCACCCAAAGGGCAATTGGGAGATACATGCTGAGGGTGAGCAAGGTGGATCAAATTACATATTAATAATTGCAAAAAAGAACTAACATAAAGGATGTCATCTGATAAATGATGGAAAAAAGATCATCCCTTTGTGAAGTATAGAGAAATTATAATCAATAGGTAATTTGCATGCCTCACTGTTATCTCTTGTAATAGCAATGCAATGTAGGAAGACCTTCAATATATTGGGTACTCCCTTGTTAGTGAAATTATCTACAGGAATGCCACAACACGGACATGTTGTGGTTGAGTTATATTCTACACCAAAGAGAAAATAACCCACCTGAAAAAGATCACAAGTGTACTTAAATATTGAAATGGAGAATAAATTGGAGAGGAAAGAGACTAGAAACAGAGAGGACAATTTGGTGGCTATTATAGTGAGGGCATTAAGGCAGTAGCTCTGTAAGTACAGATAAAAGGATAAGATGAGGGACGAAGGATAAGACTTGGACACTATTTGGATGAGGGGAGTCAAGGGAAAGAGCAGACTCAGAGATAATTTTGGTGTTATGAAACTTGGCATTTGAATTGAATACTGAACAAGGTATTTGAAAGGATATTTTCTCTTTTCACAATTGTCTTGCCTTAATAGTAGATACAGAGAAATTCTTATAGCCATACTTTGTCCATTTTGTAAACTGACAAATGAGAACCTGGTTAGCCTAGTTTTCATCAGTGGTTGTGATTCTAGCATCCTAACCAGCTCCATAATTGGTTCTAGATACCAATAGCTACCAATAGACTTGCCTATCCTGAGAAAATGAAGACAAAAGACACTGCCAATATGATATCTGAAGCCTCTGATTGAATAATGCACACCAAAATATGAAAAGATCCAATTGAGGAAGGTAACATAGTAACTATCTATCTGTCTATCTATCTATCTATCTATCTATCTATCTATCTATCTATCTATCCATCTATCTATCTACCTATCCATCATATGTATGTATATACATGCCCACACATGTATGTGTGTATGTATGCATGCATGTATGTATGTATGTATGTGCCCTTCTTAGAATACAAGATTTTGTGTCATGTATGAGTGTCTTGGCCATGGAGAAATACTGATTTTCTTCTCTTCAGTAGTCTTTCCCAGAAAAATAAGAAAGGTATCTTATAATATTGTCACCATTAAAGATCTGCCGAAGTGTAGATAAAGATAGCACCAGGCTACTATAATCTTCTACAGGAGTGGCCACTGATGACAAATCAGTTCCAGCTGCAGTACCTGTCCAACTGCTTTCCCTTTTCCACACTTCAGCACTCTTGGCCCATCCAGATTCAATCGTTCAATTGATATTAGTTGTATAGTTGGCATAAGATAAAACAAACACTCTCTCTCTCTCTCTCTGTCTCTCTGGCTCTCTCTGTCTCTCTCTCTCTGTCTCTCTCTCTCTCTTTCTCCATACTTATATACACACATATATCCATATGTAAAAGATACATGTATAGATAGATATATGTATATACCCACATGTGTAAATATATATGTATGAGTGTATATGTACACACACATATACACACATATGTTTGTGTATGTTTGTGCATGTGTTTAATTCCTGTCTTATTTAGGAACTATTAAATGATTGATGTGCCTAGTCACAATATATGAAGATGTGTTACTGATTCAAAATCAGTAGACTATGGTCTTGAATTATTTTTCTTCAAACAGGGACTGATCAATCTCCTTCTCACACTCTATTCCTCCAGTAATTAGTAGTATATGTTTGGGGTTCATAATTCGTGACTATCAGACAGAACAAAGTAAAATTGGTACAAGCCATGTCCTTGGTACTTTAACCACCCAAAAAACAGAGTAGGAATGGAAAAACTACTTTTAGGTATGATTACAAATTATTCTCTTTAATGATAATTATCTATAATCTAAATTATAATTATGTATTATAATATATTATCTATATTTAATTATTTAGAATTTATAAATTATCAAAAATCCAGCTAACAGCTCAGAAATATAATCCTCACAAAGAGTTTAGTTGTCATTGTTATTGTTGTTTTTGCTGTCAGTGGTGGTAGGGGTAGTGATGATGATGGTATTATTACTTAAACTCAGGAATGAAAAGGAGCAAATTGTCAGTGCTATCAAAGAATAATATGCAAGTATGTGTTGGAGCCAACTCATACTGGCACAGGCTTTATATCTGTCATAGTTGAGAGTTAACTGTTAAATTTTCAGTATAAGCATTTACACTTTAAAAATTGCCAATTGGTACAAATCAGATATTGATTTATTGTTCTATTGATTGCTTAAACATAAAGTGATAGAGAAAAAAATCACTAATGAATAATACAAATTAAAGTTAAAAGTGTGTCATGTGTACATTTTCTTTTCTCAGAGAACTCATTGTTAAACATTTGCCAACACTCTGATGCATGTAAGAATGAGTTTGGTATTTGCGTATCATGTGTAGTATTAAAATATCATATGGACTATTAGAATATTTTAATGTAATATTAAAGAAGAAATGTATAAATCATATACACAATTACCAGAATCAGACCTGATCTTCTGTAGAAGAAGAGTAGACCAAATATGCAACATGATTTTAAGGATCCCGTGAAGTTTCCCTGACCAAAAATATCATTCCCACTGTTTATCCTTTAATTATGAAATTAAAGAGTTCTTCCTTTAGGTCATGAAAGTTTCTGTTAAAATGTTAATTTCCTCAGGAAGGAGTAATACATTTATATGTTCTTATACATTTACACCTTACTGTGAATTAATTTTCAGATCCATTTCCAAAATGATAAATAGCTGAGGTGGGTCTTTTGAGACAATGGAAGAGAGAAAAGGTAAGTTTTGACAGAAGAGAGAAAATGGTAAATATGTACAAGTGTGTAGTCCTTTAAATCAGTTTAATAAGTTTATATGTGGAGTGGGATAAGGAGACATAGGTTCCCAGAAGCCAGAATGATGAGAGCACTGAGTATGTTTTAACTCAAAGAGATGTAAGAGAGATATTGAAAGAGAGGATAAAAAAGATCAAAGAATTACCTTACCTAACATAAGATTTTGCCTAAGTCCTATCACGATCTTAATTCAAAAAATAAAACATCATAAATAGATGCTAAATGAAGATGTTCATAAAAGTCTCAATCCATGCATGATACAATCCTTCATTCAACTTATTTTACTATGAATATAAAACACTAGTGGCTATTTAATCCTCATTTTGTAATTCTTAATCAAAAACAAAAGTTTCACCCTCTCTTTAATTAAAAAATTGTCATCCTTTTTTGTGGGGAAGGTAGTCAGTTTAAGTGACTTGTTCAAAATCACATAGCTAGTGTCTGAGGTCAGATTTGAACTCAGGTCCTTCTGACTCCAGGCCTGGTGCTATATTCACTGCTTCACCTCACTGTCCCATCATTGTTTTTCCTATAAAAGGAAAAATAACCCTCTATGAAATCAAGGCTTGAAAAAGAAATATATATATATATATATAAAACAAAGGAGAGAAGCAAGTGACACATAAGCAAAAAAATTTTAAAGATGAGAGAAAAGGAAATATTTTAATGAGATTAAGTTAAAATTCACTTAATATCAGAGAGGATTATGGGAAGATGATAGAGTAGGTCTGAAAATCCTGAGCTCTCCAAATTTCCTCTACAAATAAGAAGAATAGCAGCTCAGGACTAATATAGAGTATACTGAAGTAAAAAAAAATACTATCCTACCCCAAAGAGTAATGTCAAATGATCACCCAAGAAGAATTCATAGAAGAATTTTTAAAAGGCTTTAAACATTAAATTAGAGAGATTGAGGAAAAATTTTTAAAAATAAAAACAATCCAAGAAAAAAAAGAGTATGAAAAGAAATCAACCAACTAGAAAAGGAAATCCAGAATCTTAAGGAGAAAACAATTCCTTAAAAATTAGAATTGGGCAAGGGGAAGCCAGCAAAGTTATAAGAGACCAAGAAATAACAAAACAAAATATAAAGAATGAATAACATCTCATAAGAAAAACAAATGATCTGGAAAACAGATCAAGAGGAGGAAACATAAGAATAATCAGACTACCTGAAAGTTACAAAGAAAAAAAAATCTTGATACAATAATATAAGAAATAATTAAAGATAGTTTTCCTGAAGTGTTACAAGAGGGGAAAATAGAAATAGAAAAAAAAAAACCCACCAATCACCATCTGCAACAGCCTACAAGGAAATCCTATAGGAATATCATAGCAAAATTCTGAAACCCCTAGCTCAAGGAAAAAATATTATGAACAACAAGGAAAAAAAACAATTCAAATATGGTGAAGTCACATTTAGAATCACATATGACCTAGCAGAGGCTACAATAAAAGGTCTTAGAGGGTGGCAGAGTCAAAATGGCAGAGTGAAAGCTGGGACTCTTCTGAGTTCTCCCCCAAATCTCTTCAAATACCTCTAAAAAGTGACTCTCAACAAATTCTAGAGTGGCAGAACCCACAAAGAGACAGAGTGAGGTAAATTTCCAGCCCAAAACAACCTGGAAGATGGACAGGAAACGTCTGTTGCATCAGCCTAAAAGAGGAGGGTCTAGCACGCATGGTGCAGTGGCAGAACCAGTCTAAGTAAATCTGCATGTTGTACTCGAAGGCCCTGTTAGCCTCCACCAGCATACAGGGTAGAAAGAACCACCCAAACAAATGTTAAAATCCCTTGGTTCTATCAAAGATCTTAAAATAACAGAATTAAATGATATTTGTAAAGCATTTAGCATAGTGCCTGGCACACATTAAGCAATATATAAATATTTATGTTGTTGTCTCCTTATCAAGCTGATTGATTATTGTTGTACAATACTTCAACTAGAGGTATAGATTTAGGGGTAGGGTAGGGCTGAATGCGTATAGGCCTCTGAAAAGACCATACAAACTGCTTTCTAGTAATACCTTTCCCATGTTAATAAAGTGTAAACTTTTGTTGTTGTTGTTTAGTTAGTTCAGTAGCTTCAGACTCTTCATGACCCCATTTGAGGTTTTCTTGGCAAAGATGCTGGAGTGGTTCCCCATTTCCTTCTCCAGCTCATTTTACAGATGAAGAGCTGAGGCAAACAGGGTTGACTGACTTGCCTAGAGTCACGCAGCTGTTAAGTATCTGAGGCCAGATTTGAACTCTAGAAGAAATCTTTATGATTTTAGATCCTGTGTTCCACCTATTATGCTACCTAGCTAAAATGTATCTAATATCACCCAAAATTTCCTCCATGCCTTTCCTTCATAGAACTCATAATCTTTAGGTATAAAAGAGTTTGCATTTCCATTTTTGTGGTAACATCATTAGTTTCCCTCCTTCAACCTAAACCTACAAGGAAGACTCTGACAGGCAAAAGCTAAAGAAGCAAGCTGCAAAGTATGACTTTGTAGTTATTAGTGCTATTGTTGTTGTGGTAGTAGTAGTAGTGGTAGTTCTGGTTATTGTTGGCATTAAATTGGGGGTACTTGCTCGGGTGGCTGGAATCCTGAAAAAAACAAGACATTGAGTGAGAATTTTCACTCTAGATGGGGATGACGTTCAAGTCAAAGGTTTTTGAACAAACTATGTGCTTCATACAAATATTCCTTCTGCTTAAGAAATTACTCTCCGGTGGATCAGTGGAATAGGTTAGGTATGCAAGAAACAGTAGTCAATGACTATAGTATATTTGATAAACCCAAAGACCCCAGGTTCTGGGATAAGAACTCACTCTTTGACAAAAACTGCTGGGAAAACTGGAAAAGAGTATTACAGAAACTAGGCATAGACCAAAATCTCACGCCATATATCAAAATAAAGTCAAAATGGGTTCATGATGTAGATATATAGGCTGGTACTTAAAGCAAACTGGGAGAGCAAGGCATAGTTCACCTATCAGATTTATGGAGAACAGAAGAATTCATGACCAAACAGGAACTAGAGAAAGAACATTACATGTAAAATGGATAATTTTGATTACATTAAATTGAAAAGTTTTTGCACAAACAAAGCCAATGCAACTAAGACTAGAAGGAAAGAAGAAAATTGGGAAAGAATTTTTACAACCAGTATCTCAGATAAGAACCTCATTTCTAAAATATATAGAGAACTATGTCAAATTTACAAGAATACAAGTCATTCCCAATTGATAAATGGTCATAAGATATAACAGTCAGTTCTCAGATGAAGAAATTAAAGTCATCTTTAGTCATATGAAAAAAGACTCTAAATCACTATTGATTAGAGAAATGCAAATCAAAACAACTCTGAGGTACAACTTCACACCTACCATATTGGCCAACATGACAAAACAGGAAAATGATAAATGTTGGAGAAAATGTGGGAAAATTGGAACATTAATGCATTGTTGGTAGAGTTGCAAAATGATCCAACCATTTGGGAGAGCAATTTGGTACTATGCCCAAAGGGCTATAGAAATGTGCATACTCTTTGACCCAGCAATTGCACTTCAAGGGCTATATCCCAAAGAGATCATACAAATGTGAAAAGGACCCACATGTACAAAAATATTTATAGCAGTTCTTTTTGTGGTGGCAAATAATTGGAAATTGAGGGAATGCTCATCAATTGGAGAATGGCTGAAAAAGTTGTGGTATGTGAATATAATGGAATGCTATTGTTCCATAAGAAATGATGAGGAGGCAGATTTCAGAAAAACCTGGAAAGACCTGCACGGACTGATGCTGAGTGAAGGGAGCAGAACCAGGAGAACATTGTACACACTATCAGCCACATTGTGCAATGACCAGGATTGATAGACTTAGCTTGTCTCAGCGATGCCAGGATATAAGACATCTCCAAAGGTCTCATGACGGAAAATGCTATCCACATCCAAAGAAAGAAATATGGAGTTTGAATGCAGATCGAAGCATACTATTTGCTATTTTTTCTTCTGTTCTGTTTTGTTTTCTCTTTCTGGAGAATCCTCCTACTGGTTCTAATTCTTCCTTACAAAATCACTAATGTGAAAATATGTTTAATAGGAATGTATATGTATATCCTGCATCAGATTGTGCACCATCTTGGGGAGGGAGGCAGGAAGGGAGGAGGAGAAAAATTTAAAACTTAAAAGCTTATGGAAGTGATTGTTGATAAATTAAAATAAATTAATAAAAATGTTTAATGTTAAAAAAAATAAATTACTCTCCTAAAATGAGGTTGCTCTTTCAATTACAATATAAATTAAGTTGTAACAACAATAACAAAATTGTTCTGATTCATCACTTAAGCCTCCCTTCCACAGATATAAATTCTTATAACATTAATACCTCATAATGAGAGATGGGGCTCAACAGGTATTAAAAATATACTAATGAAAAAAAAATAACACCCAGGATATTAACTCTACTTTTCCTTTATAGATATAACCAGACAGCCAGTCCTATTCAAAATGTCTTTCAGATCCCCATTTTCATTTCTTTTCCCACTGTCTTTACATTAGTCCCAAATTTGATTGATAGCATATCACATTAAGAATCTGTGAGGTGAGAAGGAATGAGAAGTCACAAGGGAACTATGCAATTTTTTTTTTTACTCTTTAACCTCATAGGATCAGAGCAGAAACTTGAGACCAAAACATTATAGGAACCATTGCTTAATGCAAGCACAACTGCTCGGGGGCAGCTAGGTGGCACAGTGGATAGAGCACCAGCCCTGAAGTCAGGAGGACCTGAGTTCAAATCCAGCCTCAGATCAAACACTTGACAATTACTAGCTGTGTGACTGTGGGCAAATCACTTAACCCCAACTGCCTAAGCAAAAAAAAACAAAAAAAAAAAAAAAGAGCAACTGCTCGTTAGTAAAGCTTTTGCAATTCATTTTTCCAATATAAACAAACAAAAAATGTTAACCACTTACTATTCATTAGACACTCTGCTAGGCATTGTCAATAGAAACTTGATAAGACAAGCTTTTATTTCAGGGAACTAAGAGTCCAAGTGTGAAAGAGAGATGTAGGCAAAAGTTCTACACCAGATTTAAATCATGATACCCATGGTGAGGAGAAAGGAGGAACCAGAAAAGATTAAAAGGAGGCAATTGCTTCTGAGTTGGGGCTTGAAGGGAGGGACCTCAAAAGACAGAGAAAGGAGAGGAGTCAGGCAAGAAGGATTATGAGAGCAAAGAGATTTCTAGACTTTCTCTTTTTCTAGCATAAACTTTCAGATGAAGTCTTTATTCTTTCCAAATTTCTACTTCCCCTTATATTCACTTCTGCAACCAATCCTAGTTCCTTCTTATTGGTGAGAAGCAAGGACATTGTAACATTTGTTTTGGTTGCTTCCTCTACCTTCTTTGTAATGAAACTATCAATTGAAAAAAAAAACCAAGGAACTATTAGCTCTTCTGATTTTGACATAAAGAGGAAATGGATACGTTGATAATGGAAGTCCCCATAAATATTATATAATGATTCTCTGTCAGGCTTGTGATCCCTGAATATGCCATATTTTTTTTTCCTTTTTCTGTCCTTGAGGTATGTAGAATTGATTGGCCTGTCTTGGTCATTGTTTGAGTTTTGATGGCTCAGAGTGAGTCTAAATAGAAATTTTCTATTTTGGCCAGCAACCCTGATGATCTTCCCCTCCCAGATTGATTTTTGTTTTCACTATGTATAAGAGTCCATTTTTTGCCTCATTTATTACCTAGCCTTACTCACTGAGTGGAGAAACTGAGGCACGGGAGAGAACTTAGCTTAAAAAGGTCAAAATCTCCCACTGCATCCAGGGCCATCTCCAGTCATCAACTGGCCTCAGATGGCTCCAAAGGAGAGAAGGAGGCTGGTAACTTTGCACTGCACTGCTTCACTTAAATCCAACTGACTTGCATATCCTGACTTCGCCTTCCTGATGTCATTGGTCCTCTTCAAGAGTGAAGGACAACAAACAGAATACTACAGTGATGTTATTCTTTCTGTTTCTGCGTCCATTAATCCTTACCCAAATATTCTCTATCATGCTTCCCATCCTTATGGTTCTTAGATTTTCTCTTAAGAACACATCTTCTTAATTTACTACCTTTTCTTCTCCTCTAGTTTATTTATACAGAGAAAGATTATCTTTGTTCACCCTAAAGAAAACAAGCATTTTTTAGAGAACATCTAATCATTTTACTTTTATGAGGAATAGAGAAATCACAATGAAAGGGATCTCAGAAGCCATTGAATCCAAACTATATCTGAACAATAAATTGGGTGAAAGACCCAAGTGGATTACAGTGGTCCTAGGGAACTGCCTGTGCACTATTAAATTGACTACAGCAATGGTTTGTGTTGTATGCCTGAATAGCCTTAGAGAAGGCATTTTCTTTTCTTACAGTCAGGCTTCAGCAGTAATGCCAGAGAGTAAGAATTGCTCTTCCCTTCCTTTCTCAAAAATTTATTATGTGACCAAAGATATAACCAAGCACCCATTTTAATTCCTTTCAATTTTGTGGTTACCTAATTACTCTATGCATAAATCAAGTAAGCAACAGTTTGCAGGGCATAGAATATATTTAATGAGTCTATGTTTATGCATAAGCAAAATGTGTGTGCCTCTGAAATGGAATATTTACTTTTCTTATTGCAATTTTCAGGGGGAAACATTAGAGAATTGTTTTACTAATTAGCAATGTGATGTGCAATGAAAGTATATCCCCTTGTACAAATCACCTTTTTATTGACAAGTTAGAATCCCTTTAAAATATCAAATATCTATCAAATACAGTTAAAGGATTTTTTTGTTTTAGCTCACCAACTATATGTTTGTTTTCCAAAGTAATTTCAAAGTGTTTGCTATTTCCCTCAAACAAGCTTCTAAGAGACAATTAGGATGCCTTTCACTTGTAATTTATATGTAAATCTTATGGGATAGAAACTATTTTACAGAGCATAAATAGCAGCATAATCTTTTGTTCAAACAATTAAAGGTTGTATTTGATTTTGATTTGAATAATGTGGGATGTACCTTAAGAAGATCAGTACTTTGATCCTTTGTCCAATATATCATTATAAATTGGCAATTGATAATTCTTGCTTTTAATTTACATTGTACATAGTTGGCTAATCCAAGTTTTTTTCTTCTCATTTACCATGTGAACAGATATAAAATCATTAATTCTTTAATACCATTATTTTTAGGTCCATGTTACTCTGGATAATACCATTGGTTAATAAAGCCAATTTTAAAGATAATTGCACAATTTTGTATGTTTTCTTTGTATTTCAAAGCAGGGAATGATTCACTCAAATATAATTTCATAAATTATTTTAAATATAATATTATTTCATTACTTTGATTATCTTAGAAAATTATAGTGAAATGGAGTTTTCCCTCCAGTTCTTCTGTCCTTGCTTTTGTGAATCTTCTTTTTTTTTTGTTAATTTCTTCCCTTTTTAAGAAAATTATGAAAAAGGAAATGAATGATTATAAAATAATGGAGATCTGCGATATTTAATATTTTATTATTTCACTATCTCACCCTTTTAACTAGAAAAATAAAA
This sequence comes from Vombatus ursinus, assembly GCF_900497805.2. Classification (NCBI taxonomy): domain Eukaryota; kingdom Metazoa; phylum Chordata; class Mammalia; order Diprotodontia; family Vombatidae; genus Vombatus; species Vombatus ursinus. Next base: position 12,961,229 of record NW_020954583.1, read on the forward strand.
TTACACAATGCAAGTGATTATAAAACAGGAAAATGATAAATGTTGGAGATGTGAAAAAATTGGAACATTAACATATTGTTGGTGGAATTGTGAACTGATCTAACCACTCTGGAGAGCATTTGGGAACTATGCTCAAAGGGTTATTAAACTGTGCATACATTTTGATTCAGTAATACCATTACTAGGTCTATATTGTAAAGAGATCGTAAAAAAGGGAAAAGGATCCACATATATAAACATATTAATAGCAGCTCTTTTTGTGCTGGCAGAGAACTGGAAATTGAGAGGATGCCCATCAATTGGAGAATGGCTGAACAAGTTATGGCTCGTCAATGTAATGGAATACTATCATTCCATAAGAAATGATGAGCAGGCAGACTTCAGAAAAACCTGGAAAGACTTGCATGAACTGATGCAGAGTGAAATGAGCAGAACCAGGAGAACATTGTGCACAGTAACAGCAACATTGTGCAATGACTAACTTTGATAGACTAATCTCTTCTCAGCAATGCAATGATCTAAGACAATTCCAACACTAAACATGGAAAATTCTACCTACATCCAGAAGAAGAACTATGGAGTCTGAATGCAGATTGAAGTATACTATTTTCTCTCTCTCTCTCTTTTTTCTTTCTTGTGGTTTTTCCCTTTGGTTCTGATTCTTCTTTACAACATGACTAACTTGCAAATATGTTTGGTATGATTGTACATGTAAAGCCTATATCAGATTATATGGTGTCTTCGGGAGGGAGGAGGGAAGAGAGGGGAAAAATTAAAACTCAAAATCTTATAGAAGTGAATGTTGAAAACTAAAAATATTTATTTTTAAAAATGCATGTGATGTCATATAAAACTATTTTTAATACTTAAAGAATAATTTAAGATAGCATAAGTATTCCTCATTACCTAGATCTTTCTGGCTAAGGCTGAGAGGACTAATGAGGAACATAGCCAGAGTAAATCTGAATTTCAGCCTTTACTGGCAGTATGAGTAGTATGGACTATCTGCCTCCAACTGAGTGGATAGACATAACTCTTATTTCTTTCCTCTTTTTGGAGGGCTCCATCCAAGTTTTTAGTATAAATCTGTCCTTGGAAATTTGATATTACTTTGGAAGGGTTACTTTGGCAACTTTAGAAAAAAAATCTTAGTGTGGAAGAGGGACATCTCAGCCAGGATAATACTATTACTCTGCAGGACTATATGGTTCCATGGGAAGGTGGGATTCCATGAATAAAGAGGAGGAGTTCACCTCTAGTGAACTTCCCTTTTCTAAGAGGCTTCAACCTTAAAACTGTAATATATACTTGAAAAAAAATGTATAACTAGGAACCTATGGAAGATAAAATTCACTAGAGAGGGGAAAAGAATTATTTTATTATTATAATTGTCATTATCATTATTGTTTACTATTTATGAGGGTGAGTACAAGTCATGCATCCTTTACATTTTTTTTTAGGTTAAACGTGCCTACTATTCTTCTATAGTAGATATCCTGATATTCCCAGGGAATACTCAAGGTGAGTGCATGGACCAAATAAAATATGACCACTGTGGTGTCACCAACATTGAATACAGTATGTATCAACTTAGAGCTTTGTTCTAAGCCAGTGGTTACACTTGTGGACACATACAAAGAATGTTTAAATTTTTTGGATCTCGACTATCAACTATGGCAGTCATGATTTAGGATGGTCCTCCCCTGCCCCAAAATTGCACCACATATTTACTTCTTGGGGGATTTCCTAAGATGTTGCTATTGTTATTATTGCTATTGTTATTCCACAGAATGAGCTACCTGCATTAGTACTAGAGCACTGCAAAGAATCCACAGTTCCTCATTTTTATTTCTATTGTTGCTGTAATTGAGCAAAAGTTTTACTTTTTTAATCGTTACTTTTTGAAAAAAATTTAAAATATTTTCCTTTTATTTGTTTTCACTTTAAGGGTACTCAAAGAAAAATTTAACAGAAAATTATATGTATACATATATATATATATAATTTTTTCTTCATCAAAGAGAAGCAAAACCACCTAATTTACATGCTAATGTCACAGTTTCAAATACACTTACAGAGGAAGTTAAAATATCACTCAACAGCAAAAACAGGAAAACAACTAAATGATACTATGTGTATAGCGATGGCATCTATGTCAAAGGGGGCACAATTTGCAAGGGCATTGTGGGATGCAACAAAATATGAGGTACCTGAAGTAAGGAAAGATACTACAGAGGAATGGAAAAAAATATTGGACCTTATTAATACTAGGGAAAAATGAACAAGAGGGCATTAAAAACTGCCAGCCCATATTCTCTCATTTTACAAAACTTTATGAGTCATCTACATACAAATTGAGAGCATCTCAGATGATTGAAAAAGAATGCCCAGACTTTTGTAAGCAATATTCAACAATGGACCACAATTTCAAAATTAATCAAAATCTTCAAAGTACATATAATTCCATTTTGTTTATCGATTACCAAAAAAATTGGTTTGGTAAACCAAAAATCATTATTTTTTTAAGATAAAGTGACTACCATTCATAGATAAAATGACTCAAGATTCCTTGAGAAATATTATAATAAAAATTACCTTGTTTAGTCATCTTAAGTTAAGAAACATGAGATGAAGAGTAAAAGTGGGACATGTATGCTCCACTGTAAGAGAAAAGATAGCACATAAAGTCCAGGTTAAAGAACTGTCTATAGATAACTTATCTACACAGAAAAGGCCAAGTGGTTAAAAATGTCTGTACACAAAACTTCCACATGAATTTAGAACTATACAAATAGCATACATGAAAAAAAATGAAATTGAGTTTTTGTGCAATATGCCATTGATATACATTTCATATTGGTGAAGCTATTCCAAGAAGTATGGAAGTCTGATTTCCAGAACTTACAATTTGCAAATTAAAATTTATACCAACTTAAGTTGACCAAATTTTCATTGTTAATAACTTTTGCCAAATGGCCCTTTTACATGGAAACAGTATTCAGTCTTCATGAAGAAAGAATCTTATTCTGATACAAATGAAAAAAAAAATTCCACTTAATCCTTTGCCATTAATTATACACTGCAATTTATAACCTGAATCACCATCCAATGGTGAAAAGGCATAAGATTTTGACCAAATTTTATAAATGCCAAATTGTAATAATATACTGCTCTATTCCAGCTTTCTGAATTTCTGAAACTTGTTTTCTTTTTTCATTAAAACTATCAAAAGATTAATTATCATTAATCATAGATCTATCAGGGCTAGGCAACTCATTTCACAGCCCTTAATTTATGTAACCTCCAGCTAAAGGATGTAGATAATCACTGTTCCCCTTCACCTTTCTGTTCTATCTTGTACCATATCTTTCCAAAATCATTCTATAACTTTTGAGTTCAGTTCTAGCACCATACACTGTGTACCAATATGTGTTAGTAAGATCAGACTAGTCTAATTATTCAGGGCTTAGGTATAAATGACAAAGTATTGGAAATGTCCTCATGAAAGAGACTTATTGTTTCAAAGATAGAGATGTCTATTGATGGATACATAGGATTAGATGAAAATCAGCTATTATGTTGCATTACACATTGCCTTGAACATGTAGCCATATTCAGCAAAGCCTACCCTGAGTCTCGGTAAACTGTACTCACTGGTTCTTTGTGGAGCTTTCTAATCAAAGATTTGTATTGACAGGAAGTACACTGGCCCAATGCTGAAGCAGCTGCATGACCACCTTCTAGGGAAAGGTTTACAAACCCTTTGGAGATGGGATGGAAAAGTACCTCTTAGTTGCATTTTCTTAACCAAGCCTATTTTGATAGGAAAAAAAAAAGTTCTTACAAAATGTAAAAGGGCAATTAGACAACAAAACCTTGGCTGAAAATTTTCACTTCTGACTGTTTATCTCTGACAAAATGAATAAGAGTCAGGATGAAGCTAATTCTTGGGAAACAAGATAATAAATTGAAATCATTAAAACAGGTTTTTCTCAAGCATGTAATACATATAAGTAAATATAAGGTCATTTTGATAAGGGAGAAATTAGTTACATTTTTAAAAAAATTTATTTTATTTTCCCTATTAATATCCTTCATTTTATTAATGAAGTCTTTATTACTTAAGTGAAAAATCAACTAGGAGGAAGAGTCATTTTCTCTGATACCCAACCAGTCATGTTTAAGGGTTTGTGAGTGATAGAAACACACCCATGTAGTATCTAATAATTTCAGGATCAGTTTCTTTGCCATTGTATATACCATACTGCCTATCATTTTCTACCACCTCCATTTTCCTCATTATGCCACACTCTACTGGTCATTGTCTTTCACTATACCCATTTTCCTCATCATGATATTTTCTTACTAGCCCTTTTTCTTTCAAAAATTTCTAGCATTTCTTTTTTTTTCTATTCCTCCATTCTGGAAGTTATTAACCTGTTGAGAACTGGCACCCTAGCTTATTTGTCTTTGTATCTTCTCTAGAAATTAATGTGGTCTTTACATAAAGAAGACATTTAATAACTACTGTTGAATGAATAAACTATATAGACATGTTAGAAGCTGTTAGCACCTATGCTTCAAATCTCTTTCTTTCTGATGACTTAGTAGCCTAATGAATATTCACCAAGCTGCCTTATCATGATATGTCTCGCTTTTTTTTTATCTATCTAAGACTAGATAGATAGCTATAGAAACACATAGAAAAGCTATTATTTTAATCTATTTTCCTAGCAAAAAAACCCAACAGCAATACTAAGCAATTTGGTTAAAAAATGGTTGAATATTGAACACTGACAAACATTAGCTAATTTGTGCATTTTTTACTTTGTAAAAAATTTGTATATGCATAATGTATATACAAGCATACAGTAAAAGTGTAAAGCAATTCATGAGACTTCAAAAACTTCAGAGGTGGTAAAAAAATAAGAACTTTCGTGAAAGATTTCCGTCCTTTTTCATTCTGTTGCATATATTTCTTCCAGATACAAAAAATATAGAGCATAGAGTCATAGATCTAGAGCTGAGAGAGATGTCAGAGGCCATATAGCCCATCTCCCTCATTTTACAAGTAAGAAGACTGAGGTCCAGTGAGACTAAGTGACTTTATCAGGTTCACACAAGTAATATATGTCAGTTTTTTTTTAAACTGTTCATCTCTATCTGCTCTTTCTCTTTATTTTTTTTCAAGTAGTAAGTGTGTGAGACCAGATTTTTTTTGGTGGTATTTCTGTTTTATTATTATTATTATTATTACTATTATTATTAAAATGTGTTTTTAAAGCTTTGGGTTACAAATTTTCTCCCTTCCTCCCTCCCCACCCACCCTCATTGAAAAGGCAAGCATTTTGGTACAGGTTATAAATGTGTAGTCATGTAAAACACTTCCATAGTGGTCTTGTTGTGAAAAACTAAGTATATTTCCCCTTATCCTATCCTACCCCCCATTTATACTACTCTCTATTTTGACCCTGTCCCTACTCAGAAGTGTGTGCTTCTGATTAACCCCTCCCCCAATCTGCTCTCCCCTCTATCAACCCCCTGCTCTCTTGTTCCCTTCCCCCCTTCTTTTCCTGTAGGGTAAGATAGATTTCCATACCCCATTGTGGATGTTATTCCCTCCTTAAGCCAAATCCTATGAGAATAAGATTCCCTCATTCCCTTTCACCTTCCCCCATTTTCCCTCCAATGTAAAAGTCTTTTCTTGTCCGTTTCATGTGAGATAATTTACCCCATTCTATTTCTCCCTTTCTCCTTCTCCCAGTATAATCCCTTGTCACCCCTTAATTTTATTTTCCAGATATCACACCTTCATCTTCAACTCTCCCTGTGCCCTCTATCTATCTATCTATCTATCTATCTATATACATACATATAATTTTTTCCCTCCCACTACCCTAATACTGACAAAGGACTCATGAGTTGCAAATATCATCTTTCCCTGCAGGAACGGAAACAGTTCAACCTTAATAAGTCTCTTATGATTTCTCTTTCCTGTTTATCTCTTCCATGTTTCACTTCAGTCTTGTATTTGAAAGTCAAATTTTATATATTCAGCTCTGGTCTTTTCCTCAGGAATGCATGAAAGTCTCCTATTTCATTGAATGATCATTTTTTTACCCTGAAGAGTTATACTCAGTTTTGCCCTCCAGAATATCATACTCCATGTCATGTGGTCCCTTAATGTAGAAGCTGCTAAATTTTGTATTATGCTGATTGTGTTTCCACAATACTTGAATTGTTTCTTTCTGGCTGCCTGCAATATTTTCTCCTTCACCTGGGAATTGTGGAATTTGGCTACAATATTCCTAGGAGTTTTCTTTTGGGAATCTCTTTCAGGAGGTGATCAATCGATTCTTTCCACTTCTATTTTGCCCTCTGGTTCTAAAATATCAGGGCAGTTTTCCTTGATCATTTCTTGAAAGATGATGTCTAGGCTGTTTTTTTGATCATGGCTTTCAGATAGTCCAATAATTTTTAAATTCTCTCTCCTGGATCTATTTTCCAGGTCAGTTGTTTTTCCAATGAGATATTTCACATTGTTTTCTAGTTTCAAATTGTTTTCTAATTTTTCATTCTTTTGGATTTGTTTTACAGTGTCTTGATTTCTCATAAAGTCACTAGCTTCCAATTGCTCTATTCTAATTTTTAAGGAAGTATTTTCTTCAGTAATCTTTTGGACCACCTTTTCCATTTGGCCAATTTTGCTTTTGAGGGCATTCTTCTCCTCATTGGCTTTTTGGACCTCTTTTGCCATTTGGGTTAGGCTATTTTTTAAGGTGTTATTTTCTTCAATTTTTTTGGGACTCCTTCAGCAAGCTGTTGACTTGTATTTCATGATTTTCTTGCATCACTCTCATTTCTTTTCCCAGTTTTTCCTCTACTTCTCGTACTTGCTTTTTTTTTTTTTTTTTTTTTAGGCAATTGGGGTTAAGTGACTTGCTCAGGGTCACACAGCTAGTAAGTGTCAAGTGTTTGGTCTGAGGCTGGATTTGAACTCAGGCCCTCCTGACTCCAGGGCTGGTGTTCTATCCACTGTGCCACCTAGCTGCCCCTCTCTTACTTGCTTTTCAAAATCCATTTTGAGTTCTTCCAAATCCTGGGACTGATTCATATTTTTCTTGGAGGCTTTGGATGTAGGAGCTTTGACTTTTTTGTCTTCTTCTGGTTGTGTGTTTTGATCTTCTTTGTCACCAAAGTGAGATAATATAGTCTGACTCTTTTTGCAAGGTTTTCTCATGATCCCAGCCAATTACTTGAGTTTTAAACTCTTTGTTAAGGTAAGAGTCTGCTTCCAATGTGGAGAATGTACTATCCCAAGCTTTGGGGATTTATACAGCTGTTTTCAGAGGGGTACCTGTAAATTTTCAGTTCTCCCAAGATGGCATGATAAGGGGCAAGGTGTTTCCTCTCCATTGCCACAAAAAGCTCTACCATGCCAGCACTCCTCCTCACCCCAGCACCACCCCTCAGAACTGTGACCAAGATCCAAGCACTGGCAAAGTAAGAGATTCCTGCCTCAGCAGTGGCAAAGAGATCCCTGCAGTCCCCCTCTGATCAGCTACTTGATTCCCCCTCAGTCTGTGGGCTGGAAGCTCAGGAGGCAGCCACTTCCCCAGAGGCTAAGCTCGGGATTTGTGATTGAGACCTAGCTCTTCTCTCACCGCAGTCACAGAATTTTCCCCACTGACCTTCTAAGCTGTCTTTGGTGTTCATGGGTTGAGAAGTCTGGAAACCACCACAGCTATCTGCAATTCAATCCTCTGAGGCCTGCTCCAGGTTTGCTGTGGCCTATGCACCCATGCAGAGCTGAGTTCCTCTCCCCGCCCAGTGTGATATACCTTTCTGATCAACCATCCAGGTTGTCTTGGGCTGGAAATTTGTTTCACTCTGTCTTTTTGTGGGTTCCGCTGCTTTAGAATTTTTTAGAGCCATTTTATAGGTATTTGGAGGGGTTTGGGGGAGAGCTCAAGCAAGTTACTTCTTTTCCTCAGCCATCTTGGGTCTGCCCCAGGTTAGGCTATTTTTTAAGGTGTTATTTTCTTCAGTATTTTTTTAGGTCTCCTTTAGCATCACTCTCAGTTTTTCCTCTACTTCTCTTAACTTGCTTCTCAAAATCCTTTTTGAGCTCTTCTATAGACTGGGACCAATCCATATTTTTCTTAGAGGCCTTGGATGTAGGAGCTTTGGCTTTGTTGTCTTCTGGTTGTGTGTTTTGATCTTTTTTGTCACCAAAGTAAGTCCATCTGCTCTTTCAGAGCATTAAATACATTTCTTATTTCCCTATTTTTTTTTTTGCAAAAGGAAGTTACCAAAAGTGTTACTTATAACTTCTTTTAATTGCTAGGATTATGCATTTTTTTCCATCAAGAAAATTAGAAAAAAATGGTCTTAAAGTAAAAGGAAAGAAAATATGACACATTAAGATAACAAAAATATAGCTACAAAGCATGAGGAATCTATGAGAAAATGGACATATAAGGTGAAACACCATCTGTCTAAGTCATCAGAAATTTGAGGAATTTTCTTAATAGAATTACAATCATTAATTCTCTTGTGTTTTCCTATCAATAAATTGAAATTAGGTTATTAAGTAGGATTTTTTTTTCACTTTAAATTTAGGAAAAATTTGTGTGTTAATGTGTTTGTGTATTTTAATATGACACTAAACTGGTTTGATCATACCTACTTTGAATTTCTTTACTGTTTTCTCTAATGGTGAAAATACAGTAAACAGATATTACTGAGAGGATTCTTATTTACTGCACAACAACTAGTTCAGGCTCAAGTATCACTGTGGTGCTTAATTTCTTTCAATTATTATGAAGTGTTACATGACTCAATGTTTTTGTTTTTTCCTCCCAGCATTTTCAAAGTAGCATCTACCAGTGAGCAAAATGTATTTGCCTTGTAATTGGCAATTGAGTAGCTGAAAACATGTTTCCTACACACTGCATGAGGAACCTACATGACCAGCCAAAGAATAGAATATCCAGCAGTTATCATTTTAAATTTATAAATCATTCAAAAACAATTTGTATCTAAAAACACAATGGTTACAGTTGTTTGGTATGCAAATACATTTTCAATATTATTTTGTTTTCCTTAGATTTCACACTACAAAAGGAGCTCTAACTGATATTTGTTAGTAAGTCAATCACTTTTCTAGACATCAAGAGATGACCTCTTCTGACCCAAAGATTTATCAAGACAGCAGTCAATTCCCTCAGGCCATCATCTTCAGCCTCTTCTTCTGCCAGTCACATCTATTGGAGGACTTTGCCAATCCCCATGAGAAAAAGGACTAATCTACTTGATTCAAAAACCAGAATGATTCTTTACTGCCTACACTTTGTCTATGGTTAAGAAAGCTAATAAAAAGAGGAAGACTTTATCCATTTGTGAGAGATTTGGGGGTAATGTTTTTTATAATAAAGGACAGAGATAATGGGAGTTCATATACCGATGCTGTCAGAAATTGAGGGAATATTGCTGCTTGGAATCAGAGAGAAGGGACAGCTTATCAAGGACAAAATGCAATACATATTTCAAAAATGTATTCCCTTTTGTATGTGTATTTTTCAGATACAATAAAGACCTAGACATTGCTTAATAATCATGCCATGACAAGTTTTTTGTTCTTTTCCTCAATATTTCAACAGCCCAAGTTTTCCTGCAATAAAACTCACTTATTTCTGAATGTGATTATGTATAAGGGATGGCTAGTAATTCATTACAAAGGAAGGATGTCAAGTCCCTTCCACACTCTTGAAGAAACTAAACAAGGTAAAGACCAGCCAGTTATCATCAGTGCTAGTTTTCAGATGGAGTAAGACAGCCCCAAGCCACAGTCATAGCATCCTAAATGAATTCTTGACTGGGAAAAAGAATAAAAGTGATCCTTGAGGTTAGTCAGTTTCACATATAAAGCTCCTAGTTTACCTGGAAAGAAGCATCATGTAACAATACTCCTAAGTGTTTTCTCCATTCCAAATCATCAAGATGGTGTTTCATAACTATAACATAGCTATGGTGTTTCCTAACTAGCTGTTAATTGTTTATGGCTATATCTTAGCCTGAGTTACTCATATAATATTTGTTTATGCTGTCAAATCCTGAATTTATGAGGAATATGTATTTAAAAGCTTCAGAATTGAATAATCAGATATATTTTTTCTCTGCTATTATTTCTCTCTCTTCCCTTATGCATTTGTTGTGACTTTCATAGAAAAGAAGTACAATTAAGCAAATTATACACTATGTTTTTGGTATACATTTCCATTATTGAGACTGTTACAGGAATGTTGGTGGCACAGTGGTTAGAGTGTCAAGCCTGGAGTTAAGAAGATGGGAATTCAAATCTTACCTCAGACACTTATTTTCTATGTAACCATGGGCAAGTCACTTAACTTCTGCTTGCCCTATTTTCCTCATCTGTGAAATGAGGATAATACTAACACCTACTTCACAACATTGTTGTGGGGATCAAATGAAATAATAATTACACAGTGCTTATAACAGTGCCTGGCACATAGTGAACATTACACAAATGTTAGCTGCTTTTATTACTCATGCCTGGACTATTAAAATAACTTTCTTGTTGACCTACCTGCTTCTAATCTCAACTTCAGCCTCCACTCACTTGCCAAAGTGATTTTTTTTTAAAGTAGAAGTCTGGCCATGTCAGCCTTCCTATTTAATAAACCCCAGTGGCTCCCTATTGTCCCTGGGATCAAATATAAAATTTGCTGATATTTAAAGCCTTTCTCAATTTGCTCCCTTCCTTCCTTTTGAGTGTTCCTACTCTTTACTTCCATCTACATAATCTGTGATCTATCGACATTAGTCTTCTTGCCATGCAATCAATCAACATTTATTAAACATCTCCTTTGTGCTAGGCACTATGCTAAGTGCTGGGGATACAAAAAGACAAAAAAAAAAGGCTGTGCTGTCAAGAAGCTTACAATCTAATGAGGGAGACAACATGCAAACGTATACAAAGCAAGCTATATACAGGACATATAAGAAATAACAGGAAGCAGTGGAATTGAGGGATTCATTGCACAAGACACTCATTCTTCCAAACCCAAGTCTTTTTGCTGCCTTTCTCCATACTTTGGAAATTATCCCTCCTCATCTTTGTCTCCTGGTTACCTTTAATACCCACCTTGAATTCCAAGTTCCGAGATTACTTTCCATTTACTCTGTGTAAGCATTGTATATACAATTTTGAACATGTTCACTCCTCCTTTAGAATGGGAGGTCTTTGAGGAAAGAGATCATTTTTTTCTTTTTCTTTTTGGTATCCCCAATGCTGGATACAATGCTTGACATATTGTAAGTGCTTAATAAATTCTTGTTGACTGATTGTCTTTCCTCATAAATGTCCTATGATATTAGATGTTTTGTGTGAAACACAAGCTTTGCACACAAGCAAAACCCAATAATTCATGTTCACATATTGCTTTAAGTTTAATATAGATACACAGACAGAAAGGAAAGAAAGAAAGAAAGAAAGAAAGAAAGAAAGAAAGAAAGAAAGAAAGAAAGAAAGAAAGAAAGAAAGAAAGATATATCTGAAAAATATCAGAGTATAGATCATAAACCAATGTGAGTTGATGAGATCACTGAAAACATAGAGAGAGATAAAGGATCATAGAGTGGGACCTTGGAATACATTTAGGAGACATGACATGGATGAAGATCAAGCAACACAGGCCTAGAAGTCAATAAGTTAACAAGCATTTACTACTATGTGCCAGGCATTATGTTAAGTGATGAAGGCACTGTCAAGTAGTTATACACATAATAGGAGACTCAGAATATAGCAGTGTCCTAAAAAGCCAGAGGAAAAAAATGTCTGGAAGATAGGGTAATCAATACTGTCAGAATGCTGAAGCTTGGTCAAAGAGGATGAAGAGTAAGAAAAAGTGATTAGATATGGCAATTGAGAAATCATCAGGAATGCTCATCAACTTGGTTGATTTAAACAAAATATTAAAAACAAGTGAAACTTTTAAAAACACTATGTTAAATAAAAAAGTGTCAGAGAACCACATACTTCAGCCAACTAGAAGAATATTGGGAAAATAGCTTTAGAAGAGAAGTGCCACACATAGAGACTAATAAATGCAAACTCATTCTATCATAGCACTGGAGGCTATTCACATAGTAATTTCATCAGTGATTGGAAAATTATTATCAACGTTAAACATAGAGTAAAAAGCAGCATATAAAGTAAAGTTCTGTATAGTCATGAGGCTGGAGGTCAAATCCTACCTCAGAGAGTTATATAATTTAATATAAGGTCTATAATTTAATAAAACAAGTTGTGTTAATTGAATTGACACAGGGTTGTTTATACATACACATATATATTTATTTATATATTTATATATATATGTTTTTATAAGTATATGTTATATATATGGTATACATACATAAACAACATATATATATATAAACAAAAACAATTCAGTAAAGACAATTTGATGTGTGTGTGTATTTCACAAAAGAAAACCAAAAATAAAACAGAGATAGTAGGATGAATTTTTATTTCAATAAAAATTATAATTTCTTACTCATAATTACTTCAATTTTAATTGTATTTACACAGATAGGAGAAATATTTATTATCAAATATATTCCCTTGTAATTTAGGAATTTATTTAGGAATCACACTTTGAGTATTTGCTGCAAGCTTTTTTTTTTTCCAAAGGAAGCATACATGTGTGTTCTCATTCTGGCACTTTGTAGTGTCACAAGTGTGGCACATTTTGACTGGAAGAGGATCCATGCCTTCATACATGTTTGAAGTAACTTTCAGTTTACCACTTGGAAAATCTCCAATAAGCTCATCACTCACCTTTTGGAAGTGCTCTCAATAGATAATATTTTAATTACAAACTTTTTAATAAATTATCCAACTTTTTATTAGGGTAATAACTAGATAATTGTAGAAAACATGCATAGGCCAGCCACTATTTGTTTCATTCCCTGAGTGACATTGAGACATTTGGTCAAGAACATTTACTCGTACTTTTTTCTTATAAAATATTTTTTTGCTTTGAGTGGTTCTCTGCTGGGATCTTAACATCTGGATGGAGGGTATTTATAATGGTTACAGACTTGAATCTCTTAAACTAATTGAAGTCAATGTCATTGTAGACTTCTCTAGAGATTTCAAAATCAGAGATTCATGCTATAGTGTAAATGTCTTTATTACTTCTAGAAGTTTGTAATGATTCTGATGAATAGTCCCAACTATACTGTACTTTTCTTTGCATGTCTCAAAGAAAAATCAAGGGATGTAGAATAATTGGCACAGGTTACACAATAATCTTTGATGAATCTATATTACATGAGCTTCAACACTACATTTGTAGATATATTGCTATTATTGGTTCTGATATTGTATTTTTTGTGAATAGGGGAACTGGTTTAATAAGTATTTGTTTTCAGTGTCACTGCCAGCAAAAATTTCAGGTTTTTTTGACATATATTGAATAAATTCACAGTGTGCCTTACAAGGCAGCTATTGCTCTTCAACTGTTGTATATACACATCAGAAATAAATGCTTTCTGACAATTTTCAATTAAAAGATTCCACAGTGAAGATACTAGACAAAACTTGTCCTTTCAGCTTTCAGGAAAGTGATTGTACTTCATTATATCTATGAATTGATTAAGTGGCAAAGTTTTATTGAACAAAGAAAACCCCCAGAAACTGTTTTACACACTTTTATGATTTAGGTTTCTTCTACCAATAATGCCCCTAGTGTCAAAAAGACCAACGAATTTTTTCAATCCAGGTAATGTAACAGATTACTTAGCATTTCCTGTAAATCATTGACCTACATTGTTTATATATTTTTTAATGTTTCTAAGCATTGGCTCACTAAATAAAATAAAAAAAAGAAATGAAACTTTTCTTTATCACAAAGGTTGAAGAATATATATTATTGTCATGCCAAAATTTAATAATTTCTAGCTTCTGCAAACATCCTTGCACCACTTGAGAAGCAGCAGTCCATTGCCAAGAAGAATCATTTTTACCTTTCAGATATAATGTCTCTATATCTCTTTTGTTATGAAATTGGATTCATGAGAACCATACTGCTTTTAGATTGTCAACTGTAGAAGAAAATTCACTGGAATAAGATGACAAATACTCTTTTTCTGTCTTATCAATTGTGTAACTGAAGCATTTAAAACATTGAATTCACTATCTGAAAATTCATCATTGGAGGAGTCAGATGGGATATTTCTTATTAGTTCTGCAATCAGTTTATCATAGAGTCTCTTGGATGTTCTATAAATAAGGATATAAAACAACCCATGTTGTTATGATGTCCAAACTGTTAATTCTGAAAATCTGAAAAAGTAGAAATTAAAAATAGTAAAATATAGTGGAAACTACATGAGATGATTAAAATGTATTTTACTCTATAAATAAATTATTCATAAGTTTTTATAAATATTGACAAATTCTACTGATTATCTAAGGGGAAAAAGATTAATATGGGTAAAGAAGTAACCCAATAGAAATAAATATAGGAATATTTACACTTATTTACAACACAAGTATAAAGTGTTCAAGCATATGCATCATTTGATGAATTTTGTCTTTATGGGTAGAAGCATTTTTTTTGTTTGTTTTGTTTTGTTATTTACAAAGTCTTTAGAGCACATTAATGGAAAAAATCATGAATTAGAAAACAGATCAATAAAACATGGAATATAAAATAGAAATAAAATGAAATAGAAATACCTTTTCAAGTTTAAAATGTCTAAACAGGTTTTTTGTGTCTGTTGTTATGTTCCATCCTTCTATTTGTAGCAATGTGAATATTGACCAGTCATAATTCTCCTAGAACCTCAGATTTCTTATGAGGGGAAAGAGAAGGGAAAATATAAGGGGAAAACATATGACTTAAAAAAAGAAATTAAATGCAATATATAAATAAAACCTAAAATAAGGGAAAGGGTTATCAAATGAGGGGAAAAGGAGAAAGAAAGCTTCTAAAGAGAGTCGCATCAAAGTTCTTTAAACTAAACTAATTGCAGGGATAAAGTAATATATTAAAAAAGAAAGGGGATTTCCCCCCAAAATACCGAAGAAATATCTGGAAAAAACACAGATGTCTAACTATCATATCTTTAAATATGAATAGAATTAACAAGCTCATAGATTAAAAAAAAAAAAGTTGGAGGGGCAGCTAGGTGGTGCAATGGATAGAGCACTGGCCCTGAAGTCAGGAGGACCTGGGTTTAAATCTAGCCCCAAATCAAACACTTAACACTTACTAGCTGTGTGACCCTGGGCAAGTCATTTAACCCCAATTGCCTAAAAAAAAAGTTGCAGAATGGATAAGAAAACAAAAAATAATCTTGGTTATAAGAAATGCTTCTAAAAAAAATGAAGGCAAACAGAAACAGAATGAGGTACTGAAAAAATGCATCTTTTTAAGTGCAATTTTAAATGAAAAATAAACATAAAATTTGCAATCTTCTTGTCAAAATAAAAAAAATAAGAATTCACAGTATCAATAAGGATAGAGACTGGATGTAAAATTTCCTTATTATGCAGAGCTCCCAGATCCCTCTACTACTGCAGGTCTGCATTTTATCTTTAACTTTTTGCCTTAGGGAGTTAGGTACAGTACTGACTGGTTAAGTGACTTGTCCATGGTCACACAGTCAGTATTTATGAGAAGTGAGACTTGAACCTTTATCTTTCTGGTTTCCAGGACAAGTCTGTATCTACTGTGCCTCTTTATAATTAGAGCCAAACAAACAAACAGCAATCACAACAGGCTTAAAGGAACAATAGGCAATGAATCAATTGCAATATTAAACAATTATGTACACCAAATGATGTACTGCCTAAATTCATAAAAGGAGAGTAAATTGAAATGCAAAATGACATAAATAATGAACACAACCATAGTAGAAGTCTTGTTTATTGCAGTGAGGTCTATAAAGTTTGTGCTTAATATTTCTGGTTTTTACTTTTTTTTTAAACTCCTTAGGGCCCATGTACATGTTTTATTTTTGTAAAGGTAACACCTTTGAGAAATATGTAAAATCTTTGGTATTCCTTCGGAAGACACTACCATTCTTTTTGCTTTCAATTTTACAGCATGATCAGTTTTCTTTATTTGATTTTATTGATCTTTTTATAAGATTTGTCTAGTTCTGGGAGAGGAACATTAAAATGCACTTTAAAATTCCTGTCTCAGAACTGGAAATGGAAAATCATTTCCTAATTAAGAGTTATGCCATTGGCATAAGAAATGAGGAGATCTATGGGAGAAAAAAAATGTATCAGCATTATCTGATAAGGGTCAGATAACCAACGCTTAGGCAAACAAAAGAAATATTAAAGGCAAAAAGTCATTCTTCAATAAATAAATAGTTGAAGGATATAAACAAATTGTTCTCAAAAGGATTGAAAATTATTCACAACTAAAAGAAAAATTGCTTCAAATTACTTAATAAGAGAAATTCAAATCAAAACAACTCTGAGGATTCAACTCACTCCCAGTAAATTTGAAAAGATAACAAATGATGTGAATAATCAGTGCTAAAAGGATTGTGCAAAGACAGAAACACTAATTCACTACTGATGAAGCTGTAAAGTGGTTCCACCATTCTAGAAAGCAATTTAGAGTTATGACTAAAAAAGAAAAGTGGCAAATAAATACAATTTTATAGCTATACTTTTTTTAGCAGCAAAAAATTAAGAGATGGAAATAGATAACCATCTATTAAAAATGACTGAGCAAGTACTTGCATATGAATGTAATATTTCTGTGCCATAAGAAACAATAACAAAATAATTAAAACTGAATAGGGATAAATTATAACCTAGCTTGGCTCCAAAAAAAAAAGAGTTATGAGAAGTCACCCTCTCCTACTTCTTTGTAGAACTGTGATTGTAGACTACTGTATATGCCCATCTAATTTTTTCAACATGTTGGTTACATTTCCTCAATCTCATTTATTTATTTACTTACTTATTTTCATTTATTTATTTATTTTTCTTGGGAAAGAGTAGGGGAGATAGATACATTGGAAAATGTAGTTGATAAAAAACAAATGATATCAATATTTTTTAAAAGACATCTTTTTATATATTTCTACCTTTCAGTCATCTTTATTCATGGCTCCTTCTCTCCACTCACAAAAGCCAACAGTCACTCAGGCTCTCACCACTGCCATCAGCTGTCACAGTAGCATTCTAACTGATCTCCTTGCCTCAAGTCTCTTTCCACTCCAATTCAACCTCAGCTACCAGTGTTTTGTTTTGTTTTGTTTTGTTTTGTAAAGTGAAAGTCCAACCTACCCAATAAAATTCAGTTACCCTCTAATACCTCACGAATCAAATATCAACTCCTCTAATTGACATTAAAGCTCTTCATAACTTGTCCTTACATTTTTAGTTTTCTGATACTTTACTCCCCTCTACACACATGCTACACTCCAATAATTCTGGTTTATAGGCTATTTCTTACGTGTGACACTTCATCTCTTGTTTTGATGCTTTTGCATTGGCTATGTATCACACATACCAAGTTCTCTCTCCTCAACCAGGCTTCTTTACTTCCTTGATAGGAGATATTTCCTAGTACCCACCAGCTTAGGATATTCCCCTCTAAAATACCTCCCATTTACTCTCTGTATATATGGAGTGTACCTAGTTATTTACATGTTGACTGCCCCTTTAGAATGTAAGTTCCTTGAGGAAAGGAACTATCTCCAGTGTTTATCACAGTTCCTGCACATGGTAAGCATTTAAGAAATGCTTGGTCACCTGGACTGGCTGACTGACAAAAAAAACCAAAACAAAACAAAACAAAAAAACTTTTTCTTTTCAAATGCTGTTTATTTCACTATTAAGCCATGTTTATAATTGTCAAAATAAACAAGAGAACATAGTAATATTACTACAGTGCTTGCTGAAAATAGAGTAATCAGTCAATGATGTTCACAAACCGACTATAGGAAATTAATATAATGCAGAAATTGATCTTTGAACCAACAAAAATGTAAAGCTAACACTGAAGATTCATTGTATAAAGAGAAAATACCCCCAAGAAATTAAAACTCCTTGTTAGGACATAAATCCTATTTATTAGCTACCTAAGATCCCAGTTATGGACTATATTTCAGTTCAGCCATCTGACTAGAACATCTGTTACCTATTGTTATGTTCTGGACCTTGAAAACTACCTTCTTTGCACTAGTTGGTTTATGACATGCAAATGTTGTAACTGTGCTAACAGATGTTACTTAGTATTGGGTGGCATGTCTTTACATTGCCCAAATTGCAAATCTTCCTTTAATTCATCAGCAACATAAGGCTTCTTCAATAATCTAGTCTTTAGCTCCTCTAAACTATCCATACAGACAATCTTGGGTTACAAATACATGGGGGAAATAACTGCTTTGCACTTTTGTTGAAGAATGTGAAGGAACAGAAGGGACTCTAAGCAGTTCTTTACATTGTTATACACCTGGACCTGAAGGGGACATGAAATATATCTCTTTTGAAAGAGAAGAGAATATTAAGTGAGGGAGGTAATGGTAACCACCAGAATTCTATCAGTGTGGCTCCCGTGACAACAGAAAAAAAAGGTCCATTTTAGTATTATTGAGTAAATATTATAATTGATCAAGATTCTTCTTCCAGCTATCCAGTAGCCTCTTAATGATAGCAGTGTCAAAGGATGTTTCTAAATAACTAGATAGATAGATAGATAGAGGACAACATATATATATATATATATATATATATATATATATATAGCTCCTAATATGTGCCAAGCATTATACTACATGCTTTATAATTATCTTATTTGATCCTTACAGCAACCCTCTGAGGTAGGTCCAATTATTGTCCCCATTTTACAATTGAGAAAGTTGAGGTGAAGTGACTAACCCAGGATTATACAGCTGGGATCTGAGGCTAAATTGAAATCCAGATCTTCCTGAAGGCAGGCCCAGTGCTCTGCACTGCCTAACTGCCTAGCATGTTTACCCTACATGATGTTGGTCTCAAAAGTGGGGAGATATACCTTGAACATTTCTCATTTCCCCTTAAGAGTCTTTTATGGATTTGCCATTTATCAGTTCTCTAAATTCCTCTTTGAGCAATCAACTGTGTCACTGTCTAAAATAGAGGTTCTTAACCTTTGTGTGTGTGTCATAGATTCCTTGGTAGTCTAATAAAGCTTATGGAGTCCTTCTCAGAATAACATTTTTAAATGCATAAAAATAAGTGAAACCAATTATAATGAAATACATTTATCAAATTAAAAAAATCCTACTTTATGCTATCATCCTATTTAAGTGCACTTTAAAATATTTAGAGCTAGGAAGAAAGCAAGGCCCCTTTAAAAAGAAAATTGTGGTGAAATAAAAGCATGAATACACATAAAATGGTAAAACTTGTAAAGATATAGTAAAAAAAAAACCTTTTCTACATAAATGAAGAATTAAGTCACAGGTAGAACTGAGAGGTGTTAGGAATAAGTGATGTGGTTGCCATGGTAACATTTTCCTGATAAGCCGAAGACTATCACAGGAGAATCATGCTGAGTGTTTGACTCTGCTTCTCGGTCTCCTTTCTGCCAGCCATGGAGAGGTGGGGGAAAGGAGAAGATTGGAATGCAGAAAATCCACACGGGGAAATGTTTCTGGTGAAAAAGATGCAGGATCTATCAGCATTGAATTTTTGCTTAGTTGTGTCTATGTTGTTTAAATAATGCTATAATTTATGAATGGCTATTTTTATAGTCACTAGTATTTTTATTTTAAGAAAGAGTTAAATACATATAAAAATATGAGATTAAGTTTCTGTTTTCTACAAGATATCTATGTCAGACATAATCAAGCTACCTGACCTATACAAATTAAAACAAGGCATTACCCAGTGGCAGTAACCGAAGTTGCAGGCAAATTGCCTTGTCAACTATTCACCAGGTATAGGTAGGCGGGGGAGTGGCTTTACTGGCCTTGAATACTAAATTCTATTTAGCAATGGTACGCTATCCAAATCTACATGTATATATGTACATGTATGTGTGTATATATATATGTAAATATGCATATACAGTTTATATACATACATTTATATATGTAAGTATACATTTTATGCACATATATGGTCTACATGTGTTATGCATATATTGCCTATACTATCATTCAGAATATTAATTCCATATATTTATGCTTTTCTAGATGCTTTTTCCTATTCAAACTATGTACCAACTCTAGACAACACTTGATCAAATTCAGATCCTTTGTCGTTCTGCCTAATTTAATTCTGTTTTATTACAGCTTCCCAGATCTGACTCACTTGCCTCATTAATCTTAATAGATGATCCATGTTCACAATTTAAGTTCCTTGATAATATTTTTAATATTTAAATATCCAATTTTTCCAATATCTCTCTAAATCCACGTCTCTATTTTTCTTCCTGTCATCTATCAATCAATCTATTTTCCTTATTTGACTCCACTCATAATATTCATATAATTATGAGAATGAATTCTCCTCTTCCTGTCTTGCTAAGAGGTTTCAGGGTCTGACTGTCCCCTTTTTCTAAGTCACTTCTCTTCTCTGAGGCTTGGCTTCACCATATTTTAAATGGTACAGTTAAACAAGAGGACCAAAAAGATCCCTTCCAGTTCAAGAATTCAATGATTTTCTAATGCCTTTATTGACCTTTCTTTGCTAAAATCCATTTCTGATATTTCATCATGGCATAAAAATGAACCTGAGTTCTTGAAGGCTATGTCATTAAAACTGATAAAGCTCTACAAGTCCTACTTAAGATAATATGGTGATAGAGTATCTACTTGTCATCAAATTTCATCCTGAAAAGTCATAACTAGGGCGGGTTAACCAAGGATTTGCCTAGGATATTGACAGCTGAGAAAATAGGTCATTCTACTGATGGTGAGGTTTTAGGCTACCATGCTTTTGGCTTATTCTTCTTCAAAAGTTCCATACCATATAGTGAAATCTCCAAGAATTCCACCCCTTTCCTAGAACCAGTATTTCATTCCCCCTCATGTACAGGGCTTACCCTCTCTTTTCCCTTCTATCTTCTTCTCCCCAAGGACTTAGGGAGTCAAGGTGGGGGGGGGGGGCACAGGCCCTTCCATTGAGACAAGATCCAGACTTTCTGAGAGATGACATTCCTTTTCCCAGAACCATTGAACTCTATTACAGCTCCCTCTTCCCCATCCCCAACTGAGTTTGTTCTAAATTTCAGAAGTCATAATTACAGTTCTTACAACCTAATTATAGAATTTCTGCCTTAAAGGTCTCCTGCTTAAAGTGAAGCCAAATCACTCAGTTTGGGGAAAAAATTCAGAGTTTCATTTTTAGAATGTCCAAATGATTTTCTTTCTTCTATAACCTTCAAGCAGAGATAAAATGAGTACTAAGAAGTGAGCATCTTTTAAATCCCTCCCCACCTCTTCAGTTCAGAAAAGGATACAGTAATAATGGGTTTCCTGTAGGGCAAATTTTCTATGACTTAAAAAATCTATTGACAGAATAAAGAGACTTTTGCCTAATATGGATAAATCAACCAAGAAAGTAATGTAAAACTTATTTTAAATGTTATTTCTATGCTGCTGTGTTGATATACTTTAAAAATGCCTACTTTATTTCTATGCTTAAAACTCCACATTATTGCATCAACTGTAGTTAAAAAAAAATACTGAAACTCCTCTGAGAGGAAGCACACCTTCACTAAATCACTTACCTGCATTACATTTTTATTTGCATCATTTAAACTCTAAACCTGATATTTCAGAAAAGGAATAGAAATACATCTTCTCTTCTTTTCTGAGAGTAGAAATCCATATCCACAAAAGTAATAGCTGGCATATACAATCCAAAATTAGGATGAGATAAGTAATATTCACTCTCTTCCTTCCCATCCAGTTCCACAAGCAAGGGATCACAAATAATGTATCAATTACAAAAAAAAGTGAGATTTCCCAGGACATTGTCCTTCTGTTTGCCTAATTACTTACCCAGCTTGTGTTCAGGCATGTATGTGTGTGTGTGTGTGTGTATATGTGTGTGTGTGTGTGTGTGTGTGTTGAAGGAAGGGTTTATTACTGCTTGAGCAACTTCTTTGCTCTGAATGTTATTAAAACTAATTTTCTCCACACCTTTGTTCTAGCAATAATTTTTTCCTTAAATTTGCTTTTTTAATTGTGGACTTAAGAATCACTAAAACTAAAACATTTAAATGTACAAAAAAATAAAAAAGGCTCTTACAAGAAACTTGCATGAATTTATATTACTGCCAGTTTATCTTTAAAGAAGTATGTATATAAGACTTCACATATTTTCACACATATGTATACATGGATACATATATGCATATTCATTGCTACAAATGTATATGTATATTAACCTATACTATTTAATAAGGTTATTCTGGACCTGAATCAGGCCATTCCTCTGGTAGTTTAGTTTCAATATTAGAACCAAATGAGACATTTGTAGGCTGTTCAATAGTCAACAAGAAGAGCTTTACTTAACTATAACAAGAGGTTATTCAACAAGGATAAGCTTTGAGGACAACTCAAATTGATTCAGCTGAGCAAAGTTCCCTTTGTCTGAGTTACCCATTCACCTGGCAAATGTCAGCACACTCCTGGTACTCTTTGTAACTGTTTTGTACTCAAACAATGAGGAAATGATATCAACAATCTGAGCCTTTAATTCCCTGAACCATCGAAATCTTGAGGGAGGGATGCTTCAATACCTTTGAAGAGAAAATTACATATGTATTACATTTTTTTTATAAACCTATCACTACCCAATAACCTATTCTCCAGCTCAAAACTAATCGAAGGTCTCTAACAAATATGTATAGTAGAAAAAAGCAAATCAACACTTCAACAAAGGAATGGGCTATACAAATTGTGGCATAGGAATACAATGAAATATTGTTGTTTCATAAGAAATGACAAATATGATAGATTCAGAGAAAAACAGAAAGAGTTGTGGGAGTAGAAATTGAAATAAATGAAGAGAACCCAGAGACAGCAGTAATAATGAGGACTCCAGAATTCTGATCAAAGGTATGCCCTTTGACTTCTATAGACTGTTGATGAAATATATATTACATTCCTTAACAGAGGTGTGATAGTCTAGAGATGCCAAATGAGATATGCATTCTCAGATGTAGCCATAGTGTTGATTTATTTAGTAGCATATTTAAAAGATATCTTATATCTTTTATATTTTTCCATAAAATTTAGTCAAATCTTATGGGAAGGCATTTTGGAAACAAAGCCCAAGCAAAATTTTTATAATATAAAAATTTCATATCCATATTGAAGGTAATTTCCCTAAATATTCCAATTTAAAGTTTACAGCCCTTTGCAAATGAATTGGACTATGGAGGCCAGCCAGGTAATATGAAAACTATTATAATTATAATGTCATCTTTGTGTTAGTTCCTGGCAAGATCTAGATAAAGTATAGGTTTCTGTTTCATAATTTACTCCTTCCAGTCACCAAACTCCAACATCTATGAAGAAAAGATTTCCTGAAGAACTTCAAAAGCTTAAGAATCAGCAATCTCCAAGACACCTCAGCAAGATGTGTCTTGTTGGCTACTCAAGATATTCTTCAGCATTAACACATTTGCTGCATCATAATTACTTGCATGAGGGATTGTTTTGTGTCTCAGTGATTATAGCAGTTACTAAAAGTCTGATACTCCATGGGCTGAACAAAAATCAGTCAATTTAGTCAAGTTGTAAGCCATAGTTTTCACAATCTTATTTCAAATCAAAAGATACATGCAGAATGATAACTATTTTAGAACATTCCTATTGCTCTCCCAATCTCCAATCTCTTACCTGTTTAATCAGGAACTCAAGAGAATAATCTTCCTAAGGTATAAATCAAATCCCCTGCTCAAAATGCTTCCATGATTCCTTGTCACCTATAGTATAATATGCAAACTTCTTAGCTTGGTAGGTAAGACCTTTCACAGTGTGGGTCCACTTTACTTTTCCCACACTATGTTATATGAATCCACTTTTATACAGTCTAGAATCTGGTCAAACTGGACTGTTGGTTATTCTCCAAATTTTATTAGCTAACTTCTGCTTCCATTAATGTGTTCATACTGCCTATTCATGGCTGTTATGTACTTCTCACTTAATCTCACCTTTTAGAATGATTCTTTTCCTGTATGGCTCAACTAAGGCACAATCTCCTCTGAGTATTCTCTCTTTTGATTTCTTCAATCTGTAAGGGTTTCCTTCCTCCTCAAATATTCCTAGAACACTTTATCTGGATTTAATCTCTGCTCTTACTATTCCTGGCCTTGTGTATATTCTTCTCCTTAGACTCACCCCCAGGAAAAGATCAGCTTCTATTGGAAAGAGACTTTTATTTTTATCTTTGTATCCCAAACATTTATACCAAGCACAGCATAATATGCATAGAATTACTGTTTTTGAAATAAAATTATTTAAAAAAATAATGAATATATTGCAAATTATCCATATTGAAATCCTCTTCCAATAATTTTTCCCCAATAAAAGCAATTCTTACACACTATTTAAATATAGAGGTGTTGGGATCTGTGTCATTATAAAGCATATCCATGCCAATGAAATCCTAGGCTCTTAAAATTTCTGAAATAATTTAAATATTATACATTTATATTATGCAAAATCTTATGCATATGAATAATGTTGACCTAGAAGCCAGGGAGACCTGGGTTCAAACCTTGCCTTTGACTAGTTGACTTGGTCACTGGTTGAGTGACCAAGGACTGATCAGTTAATTTCTCAATGCTTTTAGGCAACTTTCTAAGACTGACTTGTTGGCAGTGTGTTGGTAGTTTCCTTAACTGGTATTTCCTTACATCAATGAAATCAAATTACAGGTCTATCCCCTAAGTCTTTTTTATTTGTCATTATAAAAAATAAATGTAATTTCTCTAACAGGGAAGGAATAAAGTTACATAATTTTAAACAAAAGTGGTGAAAATATAAAAGAAATATACTTTTTTTTTAATTTGAAGAGAATATTTGGGAGCACAACTGTTCATTGCTGTATTAGCTAATGTAGAAAAAAATCTAGATAGCAAAAATAAAGAGGAAATGCAAATGCATTCAGTGTTTCAATAATTATAGAGCATATCTTTCAAAGAAAAAGGCTTTTTTAGAAAAGGCTAAAGGCATTAAGCAATAGTGCAATTTCAGAATAAAATTGGTCTTCTAATTGAACAGATCATGTGTGAGGGCTGAGTAAATAGAAGACACATCTTTAGGCATTTAAACTGATACCTTTCATAATATCAAATTCACTTAAATATCTCAGTGGATATGTGTGCATTTTCTGTCCAAATAATTAAAAGTGCAAGTTCTAAAACAAGCAAATCTCAATGGATTTATTTGTGCAGACGGGCATAACAGAACTGCCAAGATGACTAAATTCCAAATGATATCAGAATTCATGAAGCACTTCTTGCATCCAACATCTCAGGGCTCCTTCTGCAGATTCAAATTAAATTTTGCCATTTTCCCTAGTTGTTTCATTCGTCGAAATCTAAATTTAAATTAAAAACCAGGTTGAAACCATTTCTTTCTCTAGAGAAAATGGATTTTTAAAAAAAAATAGTGATTTCTCACAGTGGCAATATCATGAAAGTGGACTCCATTCTTTGATTATTCTCACCTTTCTTATGTTATTAATGTATGAGTAATGTAGATTTCACATAAGGACTTTTTAAAGTATATAATTCAATCAAATTAAGTTTGTAATTTTGTATAATAGTTAAATATATATTTAATTTTAAAATTTTAAAGGAAATGGTGCATCTTCATCTGAATCCTCAGGAATTCTTAACATTTGCACTAGTTAGAACCAAAAATGTTAATTTTTTTTCAATCTTCAAAAATGTCAATAAAGATGTTGAACACCCGAAGAACACTTCAAGAACAGAATACAGCTCATATTCTATCCAGAAAGACAATTTTCCTTGGGGGCCTTTTCATCGCCTCAACACTAATCTGTGACAAAAAGGTCTTGTCAGGTTCTTATTGCCTTTAAGAAGCTTTTGGTGAGATTTGTATTGATCTGCAATAAGGCAACTGACAACATTGCAATACATTTTTCCAACTTAGTACTGATCAATATGGATTTCTTTCCCCCAACTATTTTGCAGAAAATTGTCTGAATTTCTTCAGCTATAGTTATTCTGATCAACAGGTCTCTTAATTTTTCTGTTTCCAGTTCATAATGTGAAAAAAATGTTGACAAAAATTTTAATTGGCATATTACCTCAAAAATATGCATGGAATACTTTTTTTTAGTGCTTATAAATTGTGTTTCTATCTTAATAATAGTTCATATCGGTCAAATAATACCCATGGTATAATAAATTTAGGCACAAGAAGAATTTAGATATCACTTAACACATTACCCTATACAGACACACACACACACCCCTTTGTTTTACAAATAAGCAAGCTTAAAACTCTAGCAGGAAAATTACTTATTTAAGTTCTCTGACACTTTATACAGGGTACTTTCCTTTGAATCACCCTAGCTCTAATTTGGCTTCAAATCCAAAATATAACTTATTGCATATAATTGTCTTTTCTTCATTTCAGTGTCTAAATAGATTAAGAAGAAATAACTAAATATGTTCTTTATTGTTTTTGTATTCAATCAAAATGTTATCTTTAAAACTAATTATTGCATTAATTGCATACGATAATGTGCTTCATAATCAATATCCCTCCCCAAATAGTTATTTTAATTGGATTAAATCTATACAATGTTCAATATACATATTATATATAATTATATGCAGATTATGTATCACCATTATCAGTCTGAATTATCTATTATACTACTAAGAATATAGCTGGAAGAAACCTGAAAGGTCCTATAGTCCAACCTCCAAGTTGCATAATGAAGTCGAGAAATATAATATTTTTTCTTTCTTCAAATAAGTATTCCTGATTTATTATTTTCTTTAGTATATGTTGAATAAAATAACTAATTGATCATAGATTTGTATCTAGAAGGAATCAGAGAAATCTTCTAACCCCATATCCTCATTTTACAAATGAGAACTGAGGCACAAAAAATCAAGTGACTTGCCTCCAGCTCTACACACAGGCAACAGAACTGGCATTTGAACCCAGGTCCCATGAGCACAAATTCAGCACTCTTTCTCCTATATCATGGAATTGCTAAATTTGTGTTGAACATTAGGAACCATTTTATGTCCATGTTTTGCCTTACAATTTTTATATATATAACTTATCATCTACTAAATTGAACTTTACTTGAGGGCAAAGACTAAGTCTTATTAATCTTTATATTCCTATTGCCTTATGTGTAGTAACAGAGGACAAAGTGCCAATATCTGAACCAAATGTCAATGATCCCATTATTCCAACTTAGAAAAACAAAGAAATATCCATCACACTCAATCACAAACTATTCTATTCAAGTCAATGAACACTTATTGTTAGCTTCTTATAAGGCATTATATTAGGCACTAGGGATATAAAGCTGAATATGACATAGTTCTTACCATCAAGTAAATTTCAATGTAGTATGGGATAAGATACGTATACAAACAATTATAAAATGAAATATGGGCATAAAATAATACAAGTACCATAAAATAGTCAAAGAGCCATTATTAGAAATAAGAACAGAAATACAGTACAGGCACAGAAATGACATAAGCAAATGCTCATATAAAGGTGGGATAAGTGGGCACTTAATAAATATTTATTGATTAATGAATTTTCAAGTTCACTGAAGAGTTTAGCAAGAGCATTGTGTATATGATTAATACTATAAAATATTAGTATGAAATAAAGTCTGTAAAATAAATTCATCCAGATTATACAGTCATTTGAGAGCTAGATTAAGAATTTTAGACATTGTTTTGTTTAGGCAATAAGGAGTAACTAAAAGTTTATGAACAGAAGACTAGTGATATAACAACTTATGGGATCAGAGTTGTGCATTAGACCATTACTTTGGTAAAGATATATAAATTAGCTTGGCACAGTGGCAGACTAGGAACAAAAAGATAATCCAATAGCAAAGGAAATATCTATAATATGAAAAGGGTGAATTAATCATGTCTAAAGTTCTTCTATCTCTGACAGTTTGTAGATTTCAGTATCTATGTATATATATAATATATATATTATATATATATGGAAGGACTGAATCATGATAATGAATTCTATAGTCTTTTCCTTGAGTTACAAACAAATTGGTGAGAGAATCCAATGCTTTTATCATACAGTTTGTGTGACTGCTGACTCCAAAGCTTTTCAGCATGTTGTATTTAATACTTAGGGATCTTAGTTGAGTGATAAATATTCATGGCTCTTTTTCATAAGATATAATGTGGTGGGTGAGGGATTTCTTCCTCCACAGAGCTATTTTGCTCCTAGAACCTTAGGGTGATATTTCTCCTTTCCCACTGTTCCAGGTATTTTACTAAAAATTGCTGTGTAAAACAATGCAGCAAATCAAAAATATTTATTGTACACTGCTTTTAGTGGGGAATTTTTCACTGACAGTATCTAAAACCAAGGGTCAGTCAGGTATATTATAAGATTTATTTCTTTATCTCTGAAGCTCTTCAGCATTAGCACAATGTCAAGATTCTCTATCATTCACCAGAGGATTACAGTAAAGTAAGGAAAGAGAAAATGGGCATTTTTTTATTTAAGCTGTGCTTTGAAAAAATTTCATTGAAAAAGTAGATATAGTAAGCACATTCATATTCTAAATGAATTATAAAGAAAATTCAGGGTTTTTATTTAGTCTGCAAACCTTTAAATTCCTATAACTAGAGTCTGAGTTACAGCAGG
Source organism: Vombatus ursinus (assembly GCF_900497805.2). Taxonomy (NCBI): domain Eukaryota; kingdom Metazoa; phylum Chordata; class Mammalia; order Diprotodontia; family Vombatidae; genus Vombatus; species Vombatus ursinus. Next base: position 12,990,146 of record NW_020954583.1, read on the forward strand.
ATTTTTTGAATAAATTAACTAACCAATTATAATGTCAAGTCTAATTAAAGAAATTTTATAGAGCTGAGGTCTCAGTGGGGAAAAGTGTGAGCATATGAATTTTTATTTGTTGAGAATTTTTCAATATTTAAGCCATATTCTGCATTGAGAAGTCTTAGAAACCCTCAGGATCCAAAGATTACTAAAACTGATCAACATGCTAAATATTCAACCTCAACATTTCAATCACATGCTGTTTGGAATGCATCTGAATAAAAGCCACATTTTATAAAATTGCTGGTGTCTTCTGTGTAAAGATACTTTAAAATATTTAAAGGGCCTGATTCTGTCTCCTTAATTCTAAGATAATAGACGTGGATAATTAATTACATGAAACATTTAATGATTTTGGTTTTTGTCTGATATATTATGTTAGTGTATCATTTAAAATAATAATGTGAGGGAGGTAGAAACAAGAAGGAAGATTGGGAACAGTGACCCAACTGAACTCTCCCAACGTTCCCCTACAAACAACTTTAAAATAACTTTTCATGTCAAATTTTGGATTAGCAGAGTCAACAAAGGTTGGGGTGAGATGTTTTTTCCAACATAAGAGAGTTTTAAGGGTAAGAAGGAGAAGTATGTGACACAGGGGTTGAAGCTTGTCCAGAGACCACACATAGGACTCACCCCTGAAATGGCAGAAGATAGAAGAATGCATTAGAAAGCAGAATCCAACAATGTGTTGTTTAGGAGACACACTTGAAACAGAAACACACACACAGAGTTAAAATGAAGACAAGGTAATGTCAAAACTTTTTTGCAGCAAATTTTTCTGATAAAGGCCTTATTTCTCAAATATGTATCGAGTATATAACTGTCAAACTTATAAAATAAAATAAATATGTAAAATGAAGTTAAAGTAACTGAAATTTAAAAAGGAGTAGCTGAGACTATGATCTCTGAGTTCCTATTAGTTCTCAATCACGGTTTTTAGACAGTCATCTAGAGCAGGGGTGAAGAACTTGTGTCCTCAAGGCCACATGTGGCCCACTAGGTCCTCATGTGAGACTCTTTGACTGAATCCAAACTTCACAGAACAAATCCCCTTAAAAAAAGGATTTGTTCCATAAAACTTGGACTCAGGCGAAAGGCTGCACCCAAGGACCTAGAAGGCCACAGGTGGCCTTGAGGCTTCAGGTTCCCCACCTCTGATTTGAAATTATTTCTATTGGTAATATTTTAATATTTTAGGGCATATAGAATAAATTAGTAAAGCTCAAATTCTTACATTATAAGCTCATAATTTAAAACTACCAGTTAAGTTTAAAAGCTTTTTCAGGGAATAATAGTAGATAGTAGTGTTTGTGAGGTGATTTTATCTTTCCAAATTAAGTAGAATCTTAGGAAACTTTTGATATTAAGGGAAAGTATTATTAAAGAAAACTGAATAATATTAACATACATTCATCATTACTGGGAATTATTTTTCTCCAAAGAACATATTTGTTGCTTAATAATTTATCAGTACTTTAAGAAATGGATGTTAGAATCATAAATGAAGAAGTATCTTGCTGGTGGAAGAGACACAGATGTGAAGAAAAGAGAACACATAAATACTCTTGAGTATGGTGATGGCAAGGACACATGGAATAGTGTTAGTCATAGTATATATAGAAGGGAAGGGGATAGGGAAATTATGATTTTTCAGTAAGTGTTAGCGATGAAGGACGCTATTATAAGTGTGACTAGAGGGAATACAATGAGGAATCTGCTGCCTCAGTCTCAATAATAGTTGATAAGGGCTTGGACACTAAGTAGAATGGGTAGCTAAGTGAGTGACCTAATTACAATCAGAAATCAAAAAGTGTATTCAGTTCCCAAATATTAAACAAGAAACTGCAGAAATACAAAACACAAAAAATTCTCCAGTGTCTCCTAATTGAAAAAATATAAAAAATAAACTCCTTTGCCTTCTATTCTGGCACCTCTATAATCTGGCTCCAACTTACCCTTTTAACTCTCTATTTCAACCAAGCTTGCCCACTCATCATCACCCAGTGTCTGTATTTCTATTGTGTGCTTTAGCACAGATGTCCCTTGTCTACCCCAAGCATGTGAAAACTTCCCCCAATTGAATAGGTAGATGAGAACAATTAGTTTGAATGGCCATGAAGGCAACTGAAGCAAGCTTTGTGGAGCCCTTAGAGTTTGGTCAGAAATTGAAGACATCAAGGTCATCCACTTTATACCAGACCATCTCCAGTTGTCTTGACTTTTGTCACTGATCTTTCTATGTCTCTGAGAGAGTGAGGTTGACAACTTTGTGCCACTCTGCCTCACTTAAATGCAAATCACAAACCCACTGGTCCTCTTCAAAAAACAAAGGAAGGGCAACAACAATGCTACCCTTTCCCCAACCTTAGAGTGTAAGCTCATTGAGGGCAGGAACTATATCCTTTTTGAATTTGTATCACCAGAAGTTAGCTTGTCCTTTGCTCAATTAAGTGCTTAATTATTATTAATTAAGAATTAGGAGATGACAGAAGAAAACCTACTCTAATTTAGAGTATGTAAAATTGAAAATCTTTTTAATGCAGCTAATGAGAATAGAAACTATTGAGTGAGGAAAAAAATGTTTGTAGCAAATATCTCTGATAAAAATCTGATAGCCAAGGTACATAGAAATGTCCTATATATCCTAAACAATTAGTAGAAACACTTTTGGTGTAGTAAAAAAATAAAGAGGGGAGTGAGTACTCATCAAATAAAGAAAAGGATGAGCAAATTGTGATATAATAATGAATCCATAAGAATAATAGATATTAGGAATTCAAAGGACCTTAAGAAGTATGTAAACTGATGCACAGCAAAGAAAGTACAATGAGAAACCTGCTCATTTCAGTCAAAAGTCTTGTGTTCAAATATCAGTTGTACTATTTATAAATAGTTTCCTGTGATGTGTTTCTTAAGTTCTTTGTGCCTCAGTTTACTCCTGTGTATAATGTAGAGGCTGAATGTGTTAAGACTGACTAGATAAGGTCCTTTTTGGCTCTGAATATGTAATCATTTAGACTTAATTCCAGTTTGTACACAGATTAGTTTCTGTACATTTTCAGATCCCTAGAAATTATTATTTTATGAGAACTGGTGAGATATGATCTCTAATACCCTCTGCCTCTCAGACAGCCCTACTAAAAAGCAGAGACATCACTTTGCCAACACAGGTCTGTATAGTCAAAGCTATATTGTTGTTGTTGTTTTCAGTAGTAATGTATGGCTGTGAAAGTTGGACTATAAGGAAAGCTGAGTGCCATAGAATTGATACTTTCAAACTGTGATGCTGGTGAAGACTTTTGAGACTCTCTTGGACAGCAAGGAGATTAAATAAGTCAATGCTTACATAAATTGATTCAGGTCATTCACTGGAAGGTCAAATACTGAAACTGAAGCTTAGCTACTTTGGCCAGAACTCATTAGAAAAGACCTTGATATTGGGAAAGATTGAAGGCAAAAGGAAAAGGGGATGGAAGAAGATAAGATGAATAGATAGTGTCACAAAAACAATGAACATGAAATAGGACAGACTTTGAGAGATAATGGAGGATAGAAGGCCTGGCATGTTATGGTCCCTGAGATCATGACGAGTTGGACACAACTGAACAATAACAAATAAGAAGTTTTCTTGTCCCAACTATTCCTTTCACTTTTTCAAAATGTTGCATGCATTTGTGCACTTACAATCTTCATGTGTCCATTAGACAGATTTGGAGCAGAAACTGAGGATATCTCTTTTGTGTCCTTCACTTGTCCCCAGTGCTACCACCCAATTGGTATCAGCCACTTAGTGGGGAAAGGAGCATTCTGAAGTCTAATAACAGGCTGCTTGGCACTATTCTATGTTAAACTTGTAACATCACATTCCAATTTGCAAAGATTTTTTTAAAAGTATCTTTATAATAAAAGTATTGAGACATTATTAGTTTAGTGTGATGAAATATAGGTAGGCTAGTAGTTTTATGTCAGTAACTACTTTAAAATTTTGATTAGAGAGAAGGGAAATATGTTGTCTTAATCATTTTTCTACTGTCCAATTATTAATGATAACCTCTCTAATTAAGCTACAATTTCATTAAAGTACTTTTTGGGATAATTTATAATATTTTATGATAATTAGACATCTTTATGTATAGAATTAAATTAATGTTTTAATAATACCTTTAACCTTGCTTGTGTTAATTTTGAATGATGAGCAATGTAATAACTACACTAAAATGCATAGCTTAATTGCCTGTCACATTAATTCTTTCATAGAGAAGTAATTTGGGCAGCATATTTACATTGTTTGTTCTACATGTGTTACAAAACACAATTTTTTTCAATATGCTTCGAGACTAGCTTGAAGGCTGATCTACATTATTACATTGGACTAATTGACTTATGTAATACCTAAATACAACTGTTTGACAGATGAAATTTCATCTTTGCTCCAACTAGAGGATTGAGAGAGGCAAAACATATGATATCAGAAGAGGAGGCACATGATCATCTAATTAAACTCATTACATTAAATACACAAAAAATCCTTTGCATATGAAATGTAATGATGAAATGTTTATTTGGAAAATTGGCAGAACTAATTTTTGCTGAAATATTTTTGACAGTCCAGTTGGAATTTTCCAAATTCCAAAATGTTTTGGGAGGAATCATTTTGGGATTTGTTTACTTGAGTAGATTAGTTAAAAAAAATGTTGACTGTGACTTGTTAAAATTGAATCTACCAAGGCATTGGAAGAATTTTATTATCAAAACTTGCTAACAGAGAGAAGTGAAACAGATTTAAATTATGAAAAGCTGAAAGATCATTTCTCTCAGAAAGCAGAGAAAACAACAGACTACAATAGGCTTAGAAATCAGCATGTCCTTGGTTACTACCAAACAAACTGCAGCTAGAAGAAAAAGTCACTGTTTATTGAGAATAATAAAGGTAAACCACACAAAAATTTTCACAAGAGAATAGTGAATAATAAACAATGAATGAAAAAATTGAAATGAAACTGATGAAGGATATTTGATTTTTAAAACTCTTGAGATGTTGACATACAATGGAAAACATAAGTGGGTCCTTGAAGAAAGACACATTTGAATATCACAAAAAATCAATCTTAATTTTATTTTTTAATAATTAATTTATTTTTTGCTTTTCAACATTCACTTCCATAAGTTTTTGAGTTTTAAATTTTCCCCCTCCCTCTTCTCCGCCTCTGCAAGACAGCATGCAGTCTGATATAGGCTCTACTTAACACATTCTTAATTTTCTTAAGATTTAAATGTGCATTCATATTTTCAGATAATTTTACTAGCAAGATAATCATATAATTTTATTAATTTCCTTGGCAAAGATAGTACAAAAACATATTTAGGGGTTAAAAGGCATTTTAGAATTAATGAGAAATATCTACTCTTTAGCTAAATTCTAATGAAGAAAACAATTCTGATTGATTACTTAGTAAAAATAGGTTGATATTTATGTATGTATTTAATAAAATATATATTCACATTGATGGTAACAGTATAAACAACAATTCACATTTAAACACTACTCAAGTACATTAAAAATGTACAAAATAGCCCTGTAATATAAGAATAATTACCACAATTTTATGGATTTAAAAAAAACTAAGAGCAGTTGAGTAAATTATCAAGGAAACACAAATAACAAATGATAGAGTTAATAGTTATGCTTAGGGGCAGCTCATGACACAGTAGATAAAGCTCCAACCTTGGAGTCAGGAAGACCTGAGTTCAAATCCAGCCTCAGACACTTGACACTTACTAGCTGTGTGACCCTGGGCAAGTCATTTAACCCCGACTACCTCACCAAAAAAAAAGTAGTTATGCTTAGGCCTTCTGACTTCTAACTCCAACACAATTTTCATTACCTTGACTGTCATAGCCATGTATTTTATAAATCTGAAACAAACAAGCCAAGATGTAATATATAAAGGGCTTACACCATTAAAATACATGAGGTACAGCCTGCACAAAAGTCAAGAATGTAGGAGATGTTAGGACAAAACCATTGAGTAGTGATTTTTTTTTTCTGATGACCTGGAATGCAGCGTATCAAAATAGCAAACTAGAATACAGTGATATTTTAAAACGGCAGCTAGCAAGCAGAGTGAATAAAATGCAGTACCTGGAGTCAAGAATACTTATCTTCTGAGTTCAGATCTGGCCTCTGATACTTCCTAGCTGTGTGACCTGGGGCAAGTCACTTAATCCTTTTTGCCTCAGTTTCCTGTAAAATGATATTGAGAAGCAAATGGCAAATTATTCCAGTATCTTTGCCAAGAAAATCCTAAATGGGTCACTAAGAGTTGGACATGATTGAAACAGCTGAACAATAACATATTATGAAAGGCCTAACAATCACTAAGAATTTTTTGAGCTAGTGATGAAATAATTAAATATATACATTGTTAGATAATTTTTTTGTGATCTATGTATGAATAAAAGGACTTATTGGAAGCAGGGGGACTAATTAGAAAGCAATATGGAATCTCTATGAATTCCTACAAATAAAATAAAACCTAAGAAATACTGACTCACAAGTTGAGCAGGGAAAAATAATTTTTTTTTTAGGCAATTGGGGTTAAGTGACTTGCCCAGGGTCACACAGCTAATAAGCGTCAAGTGTTTGGTCTGAGGGCAGATTTGAACTCAGGTCCTCCTGACTTCAAGGTGGGTGCTCTATCCATTGCACTACCTAGCTGCCTCAGGGAAAAATAAATTTAAAGAATGTTTGGCAAAGAATCCAACTAAGCAAATCATCCTGAAGGCATTTAAGGAAAAAAAATGAAAAAGATCTGCAAAAATCATTTTTCTTACATATTTTCAAAATTTCACTTACTTATTTTAATCATATTTCTTCTTTTTAGGATTTTAGTTCTAAATTATCTCCCTCCCTTCCACTCCTTCCTACTCTCACAGAGATGAACAATATATCAATTATAAATGTGAAATCATGCAAATATAGTTCCATACTAGCCACATTTCCAAAAAAAAAGATGAAAAATAAAGTGGGAAAATTATAGTTCAATCTTTACTCAGGGTTCATCATTTCTCTGGAGGTGCATAACATTTTTTCATCATGAGTCCTTTGCAATTGTCTTGGATTATTGTATTGATCAGAGTAGCCAAATTTTTTTATAGATCATCATTGCTACATTGCAGTTACTATTCACAATGACATCCTGGTTCTTCTCATTTTACTTTGTAACGCTTCATGTAGGTCTGGCCATGTTTTTTCCTGAAACCTCCTTCCTTATTATTTCTTGCAGTACATTATGACTCTAATATAATTATACACTACAACTTTCCAATTGATGAGCATCCACTCAATTTCCAATTCTTTGTCACCACAAAAAGAGCTGCTATAAACATATTGTTTTTACATATAGATCTTTTTTCCTTTTATTTTGATCTCTTTTGAATACAGACCTACAAGTAGTATTTCTGGGTCAAATGGTGTGTACAGTTATATATTCCTTGTTACATATCACTTTCGACATAGTTCCAAATTTGGAGAGTGGTTGAACTAGTTCACTATTCCACCAATCTTTCATTATTTCTCTCTTTTCCTCCAGTATTTTCATTTCTCATAGCTGTGAAGAATTGTTTTAATTTGTATTTCTCTAACCAATAGTCATTTAGATGATTTTTTTCATATGACTACCGATAGCGTTGATTTTTTCTTCTGTTTATATCCTTTGACCATTTATCAATTGGGAAATGAATTTTTTATAAGACTGACTTAGATCTATGATCAGTATATATGTGAGAAATGAGACCTCTATCAGAAAAACTTGCTATAAAAATTATTGATATAACTTCACTGTCTATGGCACCTATTACACCTTTTAGCATAATGTAGTTTTCCTGATTATCTCTTTTAACTGGGTTTAGGTCTTTGATTGCTTTTGCTTTGCCTGAGATTGTGATTGCTACCTCTGCTTTTTCACTTCAGCTGAAGCATATTAGATTCTGCTCCAGTCCTTTATTTTAACCTGTGTGTGTCTTTCTGATTCAAGTGTGTCTCTTACAAACAATGTATTGTTGAATTCTGGTTTCTAATCCATTCTGCAATCTGCTTCAATTTCATGGATGAGCTCATCCCATTCACATGCATGGTTTTGATTACTAACTGTGTATTTCCTCCATCCCATTTTTTTCTCTCTCTTTCTATCCCATCTCTTCTCCTAAATTTATTGATCTAAATGTTACATCCCTTAATCTGCTCTTCCTTTTATCATCCCTCTCTTTCTTTTATCCACTTTCCTCCTTTTTCCCTATTAAGTTAGATTGCTATACACAACTCAGTGTGTACCTATGTATATGTATATTGCATGTGTGTATAATGTACATATATACACGTGTGTGTTTTCTTCATTTGTTGAATCAATTCTGATGAGTGAGATTTAACCATTGCCTGCTACATCCCACCTTTTCCCTTCCACTTTAAAGCTCTTCCTTGAGTTGCTTCTTTTGTGTGAGAAAATTTTCCCCATTCTATCTCTCCCTTCCCCCTTCTCCCAGTCCATCCCTCTTTCTGACCCTTTCTTTTTTTGGGGGGAAATTATTCTAACATAACCAACTCACACCCACGCCCTCTATATATGGAAACTCCTTTTACTGTCCCAATAATGATAAATCTCTTAGGAGTTAATATGCATTCTCTTCCCATGTAGGAATGTAAACAGTTGAACTTTAATCTCTGGCAATTACTCTTTCATACTTATGTTTACACTCAGGAATTCTTGTTTTCGTGGGTCAGATTAGCGTTTTTCTCTGAGGCCTTGTTTGTAGCCATTTGTCACATTGTTATCTTGTTCTGAGTTTATGTTTTGATCTTCCCTGCCACTGTAGTAGTTTCGCAAGGTCAAGTTCTCCTGTATCTCTACCTGAGAGTAATCTCATATAACAAAGGTTATTTTTTGAGCCAGGGGGAAAAAAAAAAACAAAACCAAATAACACATTCAAAATTTTGACATTATATTCAATGTTCTAAAGCTATGGATCTCTAATTTTGCAAAGGAGGAGGGAGAGATGTCTTCTCATATTTCAACTTAGGGGCCAAGATTTTTTTTTTTTATTTTGCCCATCTTTCAATTTATATTGTTGTAATTTTTGTGTGTATTTAACCCTAGCTCTTCTTACTTTACTTTCCATCATTTCATGTAAATCTATGCTTCCGTCCTTCTCTGTTCATTTTCTTACAGAAATGTACTATTCTATTATAATTCATATATCATAATTTGTTTATCCATTCCTGAATCAGTGGTCATCCATTTTGTTTTTAGTTCTTTGCTACCAGAAAAAGGGCTTCTATCAATAATTTATATATTGTACATAGTGTACATTTCATCCTTTTTACTTGCATGAGTCCAAATTTCTTTTCAGAACACTTCTGCTAATAATTCACATGTCTAGCAATACTGAATTAACTTAGTTATCTTCTCACAGTCCTTCTAACATTAACTATTCCCATCTTTTGTTGTGTTTATCAATTTGACCATATCAGAGTTGTTTACCTTGCTTATTAGTGATTTGGAACATTTTATATGGTTATGAATACTTTTCAATTCTTCATTTGAAAACTATTTGATAATACTGAAAACTACTTATCTGTTAGAAAAATGTTTTGGTTTTCTATATTTCTCTTAGTTGCATACATATATATGAAATTCTTATCAGAAATATTTGATACAAGATATTTCCCCATCAACCACTCCCTTTCTTACCCTAGAAGAATTGTGTGAAGCCTTCAAATTCATGTAATCAAAACAATCCATTTATCTTTTATAATCTCTTCTTTCACTTTTGTTTAAAAATATTCATAGTTGGGCAGAACCAAAATAGTGGAATAGAGGCAACAACACAGCTGGACTCTCTCAAAATTCCCCTCCAAGCATTATTAAAATAATGCATCAGATCAAATTCTGTTTCAGTGTAGCCTAAGAAAACTTAGGAAGTTGGTAGGAGTGGTCAGTGGGCAGTTGCATAGCTCAATGGTTAGAGTTCTGGGTCTGGAGTCAGGAAGACTCATTTTCCTGAGTTCAAATCTGGCCTCAGACATTTACTAGCTGTGTGACTCTAGGCAAGTCACTTAACCCTGTTTGCCTCAGTTTCCTCATCTGTAAAATGAACTAGAGAAGAAATGGCAAACCACTCAACTATTTTTACCAAGAAAATACTACATGGGATCACAAAGAATGGGACATGACTGAAAAACAACATAACAACAACAAAATTGTTTTATGTGCAACCAAGTTGGAGGCTAGCCTAAAAGCCACAAGGTGACAACACCAGTAGGCAGTGCTGGAGGCAACATCAGCAGCAGGAGCAGCAGCTTTAGGAACTCTGTGCCTGGAGATGGTAAAGGGATTGAACAACTGGTCAGAAAGAGATTATAGGGGACTCTGGGCTGACACTGGGTGTAGAACTTTGGCAATTTCATTGACTATATGAAGTTCTGAGTCACAGTAATAGGGTAGAAGGACAACTTGTGGTCAAGCAGAATGGAGTATGATCTGTAGCTATAGTTCCAGAGTAGAGAAGAGCACTAACACTTATGACTGTAAGGGAACAGGCACCCTTCCTGCGTAAAGACCAGAGCACAGATGAGGAGAGCAGTGACTACTTCTCTCCTTAATTAATAAACTTCCTTGGAATCAAAAACTTGTAGACCCTTGGAAATAGCTCTGAAAGAGCAGCACAAAAAAAGCCTGAAGCTTGAGACAGTGCTTCCCTATCTCCAGTTTAACAGAGACAAATTTTACCATGGAGTTCAGAGTCAAGAAATAGACTGAAAAATATGAGTAAACAACAAAAAAGAGCCATTCCATAAAAAATCTATCCTGTGACGGAAGATCAAGATCCAAACTTAGCAAACGATGTGAAAACAGCTATAAGCAAAGCCTCAAAGGGAAAAAAAATCAAATTGAACATGAATTAAACAAGAATTCCTAGAAGAACTAAAGAAAGAGGTAAGAGTTACAGATGAAGAAATATGAAAAGAAATGAGAGTAATGCAAGGAAATGATGAAAAGAGAATGAACAACTTAGTAAAAGAGACACAAAAGTACTGAAGAAAATAACATCTTAAAAAACAGAATTAATGAAATGGTAAAAGAAACACAAGAATTAAATGAAGAAAATAATACACTAAAAAAGCAAAATTGTCTTAATAGGGGAAAGAGGCATAAAAGCTCACTGAAGAAAATCATTCCTGAAAAAATTAATTTAGCAAGTGGAAGTTGATGACTTCATTATTGATCAAGAAACAAACAAACAAAAAAAAAAACAAAATCAAAAGAATTAAAAATTGAAAAAAATGTGAAATATTTCACCAGAAAGACAACTGATCTGGAAAATAAATTGAGGACAGATAAATTAAGAATTGTTGGACTACTAAATCTATCTCATTTAAAGAAATTGCATAGGAAAACTGACCTGATATCCTCTCAGATATAGAAGGTTGTAGAAAATGAAAGAATTTGCTGGTCATATCTTGAAAAAGGGCCCCAAATGAAAACTCCCAGGAATGTTTTACTCAAATTTCAGAACTCCCAGGTCAAGGAGAAGATATTGCAAGCAGCCAGAAAGAAACGATCTAAATATGGAGCCACAGTTAGAATTATGCAAGATGTAGCAGCTTACATGTTAAAGGAGTGGAAGTCTTGGAATGTGATGTTCTGGCAGGCAAAGAAACTAGGATTACATCCAAGAATAACTTACCCAGAAAAAGTGAATATAATTTTTCAGGGGGAAAATGGGCATTTAAAGAAAGAGAGGACTTTTAAATATTCCTGATGAAAAGATCAGAGCTAAATAGAAAATGATATTCAAACAAAAGGTTCAAGAGAAGCTTAAAATGACAAACATGAAAGAGAATCATAAGGAACTCAATAAGGTTAAATTCCTATAGGGAAAGATGACACATGTAACTCCTAGAAATTTCATCATTATTGTTTTGTTATTTTTGCTTTGTTTTCTACAAGGACCAACAACATCCAGCATCGTGAGTGATGTCTCGATTTGTGCATTAATTGGATTTAAATGAGGCAGAGTTGCACAAAGCCATAAGCCTCACTATCTCTCTCTGATTCATTTGAAATCTAGTGGCAGGAGAAAATTAAGATAACTGGTGATGGCTCAGAATGCAGTGGATGACCTTGGCATCTTCAGTGCCTAACCAAGCTCCAAGCATTCTATAGTACCTTCATGGTCATTGTAACAAATTGTTCTTATCTACCCATTCTGTAACATCTTTGTATGCTTAATGTAGACATCACCCTAATTCACCAACGGGTTTGAGGCATGTTGCTTACCCTGCTTACCTGGTTTAGTCTATCTGCCTAGAAGGTTTAACAGTGTGTGGCTACTGCACATGCAACAACTTCTTGTAGTCACAGGTGAGCATTGGGTGAATATGGTGGACACCAAAGATGGATGAGCAGCCCTGAAAAGTTCTCAGCAAGCCCTCAAACCTGAAATGCTATTCCTCTTGAATACCCATATGCCCCCATTATCATTTTTAGGGATGTTGGAAGGACTCTACGTAGACATTGGGCTCAGGACTGAGTCTACTATAGGTGAGAAAGATAGTTGTACTGGGAAAAGGAATGGAAGAATGGGGAAAATTATCTCACATGAAACAGTCATGCAAGAAAGCAGGGGGAATTGAGGTGAGGCTAACAAGTCTTGAACCTCACTTTCATTGGAATTGGCTCAAAGAAGAAAGACTACATACACATATATGCACACATACACACATTTATACATATACACACATATACATTATGTATGTATGCATATGTGTGCGTGACTTAGAAAGTTAAAGGTAAAATCAATTTTAAAAAAAGACAAAATCCATCTGATTATTTTAACAGTATGTCACAAGCCTTGGTGGAGTTTTATGCTTTAATAGTTCAAATTATTCTTGCTATTGGACTCCCTGCAAAAGGATTTAAGTATCTCACAGACTCTGCACTATATCTTAAGATGACATTTAATGTAATACAAAACTAAATGTGGTCTTTCCAGAGAACTTTCTATTCCAAAATATATTAAAAAGCCACATCAGAGTGAGCAGCCATAAAGTCTCAAACAAATATCCTTCCTAGCTGTGTTCACTTCCTTTCATAAAACTTGTACACTCCATGGTCTCATCAATCTGTAAAGCTCAAATCACCTCTATAAATTGTCACGTGCAATCCATCTCTGAGGCTTAGTTGATCACAAAAAGCTGAACCAACTGACTATTTGATTAAGCTTTAATTACTTAAAATATCACCAAGACTTTTGAGACACCCTGTATTTGCAAAGTCCAGACATGAGGACTACATATTCCTCCAACTATTTAAGGTCTTTATTTCTTCAAGGTGCACTTTGCAATTGGATCTTTATAAGTATTTTGTGTGCTTTGATGGAATGATCCCCAGATATTCACTAATTTTGTAGTTATTTTGGAAGGAATTTCTATTTGTATTATTGGTTCTTGGATTTTTTTTCATAAAACACTGTGATTCCTGGTTTTATTTTATATCCTGAAACTTTGCTGAAAGTATTATCTGAATTCATTTCTTTGCTGATTTATAAGAATTCTCTAAGTAGAATTATCATGTCACTGAGAAATAGGGATATTTTTCTCCTTTTTACATGTCTTTTTTATCTTTTTTTGTTTTTTTTAATAAATTTATTTATTTTTAGTTTTCAACATTTACTTCCTCAAGATTTTGAGTTCCAAATTTTCACCCCATCTTGCCCCTCCCCCCACCCCAAGATGGCATGCATTCTGAATACCCCTTCCCCTAGTCTGCCTTCCCTTCTATCTCTCCCCCTTTCTCTTATCCTCTTCCCCTTCTATTTTCCTGTAGGGCAGGATAGATTTCTGTACCCCATTTCCTGAATTTCTTATTTTCCAGTTGCATGTGAAAACATTTTTTTTTAAATATGTGTTTTTAAAACTTTGGGTTCCAAATTTTCTCACTTCCTCCCTTCCCACCTGCCTTCATTGAAAAGGCAAGTAACTCAATATAGGTTATAGATGTGCAGTTTTGCAATACACTTCCATAGCAGACATGTTTCCTTTAATCCTATCCTGCCCCTCCCATTTATTCTATTCTTTCTTTTGATCCTGTCCCTCCTCAGAAGTATTTGTTTCTGATTACCCATTTTCCCAATCTTCTCTGCTCTCTATCATCCCCCTACTCTATTGTCCCCTTCCCACTCTATTTTCCTGTAGGGTAAGACAGATTTCCATACCCAACTGAGTGTGTATGTTACTCCCTCCATAAGTCAAATCCTTGATAATAAGATTCACTCATTCCCTCTCACCTTCCCTTGTTTCCTCTCTACTGTAAGAGCCTTTTTTTTTCTGTTTTTGTGTGAGATAATTTACCCCATTCTACTTCTCCCTTTCTCCTTCTCCTAGTATAATCCTCTCTCACCCCTTAATTTTATTCTCCAGATCAGCTCACCCTGTGCCCTCTATTCATTTATCTATCTATCTATCTATCTATCTATCTATCTATCTATCTATCTATCTATCTATCTATCTATCTAT
>NW_020954583.1:13004763-13092315 GCF_900497805.2 Vombatus ursinus
TATCTATCTATCTATCTATCTATCTATCTATCTATCTATCTATCTATACATACATATAATTTTTCCCTCCAACTACCCTAATAATGATAAAGGTATACAATTCAACCTTAATAAGTCTCTTATGATTTTTCTTTCCTGTTTACTTCTTCATGTTCAACTTGAGTCTTGTATTGGAAAGTAAAATTTTCTATTCAGCTCTGGTCTTTTCATCAAGAATGCTTGAAAGTCCTCTATTTCACTGAATAACCATTTCCCCCCCCTGAAGAATTATACTCAGTTTTGCTGGGTAGGTGATTCTTGGTTGTAATCCTATCTCCTTTGCCCTCTGGAATATTACATTCCATGCCCTGCAGTCCCTCAATGTAGAAGTTGCTAAATTTTGTGTTATCCTGATTGTGTTTCCACAATACTTGAATTGTTTCTTTCTGACTGCTTGTAATATTTTCTCCTTGACCTGGGAACTCTGGAATTTGGCTACAATATTCCTAGGACTTTTCCTTTGGGGATCTCTTTCAGGAGGAGATTAGTGGATTCTTTCAATTTCTATTTTGCCCTCTGATTCTAAAATATCAGGGCAGTTTTCCTTGATCATTTCTTGAAAGATGATGTCTAGGCTCTTTTTTTGATCATGGCTTTCAGATAGTCCAATAATTTTTAAATTCTCTCTCCTGCATCTATTTTCTAGGTCAGTTGTTTTTCCAATGAGATATTTCACATTATTTTCTAATTTTTCATTCTTTTGGATTTGTTTTACAGTATCTTGATTTCTCATAAAGTCACTAGCTTCCAATTGCTCTATTCTAATTTTTAAGGAAGTATTTTCTTCAGTAATCTTTTGGACTTCCTTTTCCATTTGGCCAATTTTGCATTTGAGGGCATTCTTCTCCTCATTGGCTTTTTGGACCTCTTTTGCCTTTTGGGTTAGGCTATTTTTGAAGGTGTTATTTTCTTCAGTATTTCTTTGGGTCTCCTTTAGCAAGCTGTTGACTTGTTTTTCATGATTTTCTTGCAAAACTCTCAGTTTTTCCTCTACTTCTCTTACTTGCTTCTCAAAATCCCTTTTGAGCTCTTCCAAGGCCTGGGACCAATTCATATTTTTCTTGGAGGCTTTGGATGTAAGAGCTTTGATTTTGTTGTCTTCTAGTTGTATGTTTTGATCTTCTTTGTCACCAAAGTAAGATAATATAGTCTGACTCTTTTTGCGCTGTTTACTCATGATCCCAGCCAATTACTTGAGTTTTAAACTCTTTGTTGAGGTAAAGGTCTGCTTCCAATGTGGAGAATATACTGTCCCACACTTCGGGGGTTTATACAGCTGTTTTCAGAGATTCTTCTAGGGACCTGAAAATTTTCAGTTCTTCCAAGGTGCTATGATAAGGGGCGAGGTGTTTCCTCTCCATCAGCACAACAAGCTTTACCACACCAGCACTCCTCCTCACCCCAGGACCACCCCTCAGAACTGTGACCCAGATCCAAGCATGGGCAGAGCAAGAGATTCCTGCCTCAGCACTGTCAAAGAGATCCTTTCAATCCCCCTCTGATCAGCCACTCCATTCCTCCTCAGTCTGTGGGCTGGAAGTTCAGGAGGTAGCCGCTGCCCTGGCTGGGGGCAGGAGGGCTGCTGAGATCTAGCTTCTACCTCTTACTACAGTCACAGACTTTTCCCACTGACCTTTTAAGTTATCTTTGGCATTGGTGGGTTGAGAAGTCTGGAAATGGCCACAGCTGCCTGCAATTCAGTCTTCTGAGGCCTGCTCCAGGGTCTCGGTGGCCTGCATGCCCATGCCACACTGTGCTCCTCTCCCTGCCCACTGCAATATACCTTTCAGATCAGCCATCCAGGTTGTCTTGGGCTGGAAACTTGTTTCTCTCTGTCTTTTTGTGGGTTCTGCTGCTTTAGAATTTGTTTAGAGCCATTTTTTTTACAGGTATTTAGAGGGGTTTTGGGGAGAGCTCAAGCAAGTCACTGCTTTCACTCCGCCATCTTTTTTATCTTTAATTTCTTTCTAATTATATTGCTATTACATTACTAGAAGTAAATAAAATAATAAAAGGGAAAGGAGCCATACTTGCTTTTCTTATGTACTTATTGGGAAAGCATTTTACTCATTTTATATAATGTTTTATTTTAGTTTTATGTTACATTTTAATCACATTTAAAAAAAAAATCTGTCTCTACTTGTGTTTGTAAGATTTTCTTTTTAGCATAAATAACTATAATATTTTTTCAAGGGTCTTTTCTGCATCTGTTAAGATAATTATGTTGCTTTGAATGTTTTGCTTTTCATACAATTAATCTTGTTAGCATCACAGGATCATAGAACCAATACATTTAGAAATTAAGGAGACCTTAGAGATCAGTCAAATCTTCTTATTTTACATATAGAGAAATTGAGGCCCAGAGAGGTTGAAGGTATTGTCCAAGCTTATATAATTAGTAAATAAAAAAGAGAGGTCTCTGACTCCAAAAATAATTCCTTTTCACTGCTTCATATTACCTCCTTTTCACTTGGCCCTTGTAACAGATTAACCTCTAACATTAGTTTTATATGCCTGCATAGACATTTTTATGTGCCTGCATTCTCCTTGAGAGCCAAGGGAACTTCTTCATCTTTATACAGCCCACAATGCATATACATTACAGTATTCCTACTCAGTCTCCCTGCTTCCAGTCTCTTCTTTCTTCAATTCATTTTTTCAAACAATTGCCAAAATTACTTTCCTGAAGTGCAGGTTTGACCAGGACATTCCCCTGTTGAAAATTCTTTATAAAAGATAAAACTCATCAACTTGGTGTTTAAAGTTTTTGCCAATATGGCTCCAATCTAACTTTCTATTCTTCATTTATATTACTCTCTTTCACAAATTGTACTTTTTTTTGGTCAAACTAGACTATTAGCTATCCTCCAAAGTTAACATTCCATCTTCTGTTTCCATGCATTCATGCAAAGCTCTCATCCACACTTGATGTAGATAGTACATTAATGTTTCCCAGAATGCTTATCTTCATTCAAAGTGTTTTAGCTAAGATTCCACCTCATTTGTGGAGCCTTCTATGTTTGTACCTCTTCATGTGATGTCATTTGCTCTTTTGTGCTGCCTCTTTTCCTCTTCTCCCAGTACAATCCCTTTTTACCTCTTAATGAGATGTTCTATTATCACTTCAAAGTCAACTTGCACTTACACCTTCTGTCTATGTACACCCCTTCTAAATGTCGTAATAAAGATACACTTCTCAAGAGTTACAATTGCAAAAAAAAGAGTTACAAGTACCATCTTCCCATCTAGGGATGTAAACCATTTTGCCCTTGTTGAATAACATGTTTTGTTTTCTTTTTAATTCCTGTTCACCTTTTTATGCCTCTATTGAGTCTTGTATTTGAAGAACAAGTTTTCCGTTGAGTTCTGGTCTTTCCATCAGGAAGGTTTGGAAGTTCCCTATTTCATTGAATGTCCATCTCCTTCCCTGAAATATTATGCTCAATTTTGCTGGATAATTGATCCCTGATTGTAATCCAAAGTCCTTTGCCTTATAGAATATCATATTCCAAGCCGACTGACCCTTTAATGTAAAAGATGCAAGGTCCTGTGTAATCCTGATGGTGGTTCCATGATTTTTGAATTGTTTCTTTCTGGCTGCTTGCAGTATTTTCTCCTTGATCTGATAATTCTGGAATTTGACTACAATATTCCTTGGCATTTTCATTTGGAATCTCTTCTGGGAGATTATCAGTGGATTCTTTTAATAACTTTTTTTATTTTCTGATTCTAGGATGTCAGGGCAGTTTTCCTTGACAGTTTCTTGAAAGATGCTGTCCAGGCTCTTTTTTTTTTAATCATAGCTTTCAGGTATTCCAATAATTCTTAAATTATCTCTCCTGGATATATTTTCCAGGTCAAATGTTTTTTTTTATGAGGTATTTTAGATTTCCTTTTATTTTTTTTTTAATTTTTATTTGACTGATTCTTGATGTCTCATAAAACCATTAGCTTCCACTTGCCCCATTCTAATTTTTAGCAAATAATTTTCTTTAGTTAGCTTTTGTACTTCTTTTTCCATCTTGCCAATTCTACTTTTTAAGGATTTCTTCACTTCAGAGAGTTTTTGTGCTTCCTTTTCCATTTGACTAATTCTACTTTTAAATGAGTTGTTTTCTTCAGTGGACATTTTTTTCCCATTTGGTCAATTGTATTTTTTAAGGAGTTGTTTTCTACTGTCAATTTTTGTCCTTCCTTTTCCAAGCTGTTGACTCTCTCTTGCATACTTCTCATTAATTTTCCCAATTTTTCTTCTAGCTCTCTTATTTGACTTTTAAAATCTTTCTTGAGCTCTTCCAAGAAGGTTTTTGTGGCTTGAGACCAATCCATATTTCCATTTGAGATTTTGGATGCGGGTATGTTAACAATGTTGTCCTCTTCCAAATTTGTGTTTTGATCTTTCCTGTCCTCACAGAAAGAATCTATGGTTATTGTCTGTTTCTGCTTTTTGTTCATGATGTTTGCCTATTTCCTGGCTTTTAAAGTTGAAGCACATGGTGCACTGTCCCAAGCTTCTTGTACTGGGGGCCAGGGCCCTGGTCACTCACTTTTTTTTTCCTGGGGCATCAGGTGTTGGCAGTTGGAGGCTGTAGGGGTCTGGTAACTTACCTGGTGCTGAGCTGTGATCCTAGTGGTGGTGGCTGCCATGTTCTGAAACAAATGGGGGGTCTGGCTCCTGGAGGATGCCTGACCACCTGGGCTGAGTGAAAGCATAGGGATGTTTGGCTGCTGAAGGACGTCTGCCCATCTGCACTTGGGGTGGTTCTCCAAGCTAGAGTCTGCCAGTTCCCCTGGTTATGCCAAGGCATTGGGGATGGGAGTCCTGGTGTTGGTGCTTACCTGTTGCACCCACCATGGGGCTCAGGATCTCCCACTGATTTGTTGAGGTGTGACTAAGTGCTGGCTTGTTGGGACAGCTGCCATCCTGTACTGTTCCTCTTCCACTGGAGTGAGAGGGACCTTTCCTGTTAATTTCCCAAGCCTCTTGGACTAAAAGACTGTTGCACACCATCTTTCTGCTTGCATACAGACATATATGTATTTTTCCTGGGGTGATATTTTCTGGGGTTTTTTAGAGGTCAATAAGGGATAAAGAGAATGACTTTCTGCTTACTCCATCATCTTTGCTCTTGGAAGACTCAATCTGTTTATTGTTTTTAGTGAGGCTTTTCAGGAAGGTGGTATGAAGAAAATCAAGTTTGAAAAATGAAGAGGCAGTAGCATTGAATATAAATAACTTTCAAAGAGTTTTGTAGTGAGGGAGGAAGACAGAATGGGGTAGAAGTGTTAAGTTGAGTTTAGTTTTCATTTATTTTGTTTTTGTTTTCAGGAAAATAAACATTCTGGAAGGAATGACTGTTGGAACAACACCCCAGCGATGGGAGAGGGATAGAGATCAAACAAATGGATAAAACAATTATTGTCATAAAAGAATATATGTTAGTGTTGCTATGGCAATAGAGAAGAGGAGAGAAGGTCATACTCCTGAGATGTTATGAAGAATGGAGAAAGGAATCTAAGGGAATGTTTATCATCTGGCTTCAAGCTTCTCCATGAAATAGGAGGATAGGTTATTTGCTACCAGTTATGGCCCCATGAAGATAATGGGAGACAATCTCTGAAAAGTGAATTTTATTCCTACCTTGAGAAGGATATGGAGTGTGTGAAAGGGATATGTGATGAAAGGGGTAGAATATAGATAGTTGGATGTAAAGGCATGGGGCAAATGCTTCATATAGAGCTGATAAATAATGATATAAGGCCAAATAATGCACATATAAGATTGCCTGCCAGCAGCATGTTGACTTAGTTTCAAAGTATAATGCTACTCTTTTATTATATTTTTCCTCATTTTGTTAAATATTCCCCAATTATGTTTTAATATAAGAATATTATATATGACATGTAGGGTGTGTCTGATACCTTTAATGCAGAGAATGAGATAAAGTTTTGAAAGGGCTACCCCATCAAAGTATTGTATTGTAGAATAGAAGTAGAAGTACTGTCAAATATAAATGATTCCCTTTAAAACCACAAACTTGACAACCTCTACTGTTCTTTCCAATGCTAAAATTCTACAAATATATTTTAAAATAAAAGCATTAACCATCAGTAATTTATCATGAGCTTGAGGATTAACCTCTGAATAATTTTTCTTGTTTAATAATTTATCATCTTCCTAAGAAACTATGAAAATGTCTTTTGAATGTCTTTATATCTTTGGAATGCTCTTACAAATAATAGCATGTCATGATAGCTGTCATAATCCCTATCTGTACCATTTCAAAACTGACACTAAAATATAGTACTGCTTATTAATTTGATACATGCTTATGACATCTAAAGTATAGTAAAATCCACTTATGACAGTAGGCATCTGGAGACAAGGACAATATCCATATTATAGCTTTAGAGATAATGCAATATGAAAAAAGTTTTTTTTAAAATATGTATTTTAGATATATCTAGATATCTTTCCCCCATTCTCTAACTGAACATTTAGTACTTTAACCTGAGAGTGAAATACTGCATTTACCCCAATTAAATATCAACTTCTTATTTTTGTATATCCTGCCATTTTCTCAGAGTTCTTTGATACTGATTCTACCATCCAACATGTTAGCTGTCCTTTCCTGCTTTGTGTAATAGGTAAATCTAATAAAAATATCATATATGTATTTATTAAAACCATTCATAATATTGTTGAAAAAGCAGGACCAATGACAGCTCCCCAGGGCACTCTAGTTGATATTCATTACTCTGAACTCTTGGGGTTCAATTGTTCAACTAGTTGCTAAATCTTCTCAACTAGATTGAAAAATCTATATTATTCTCTCATGCCCCAAGAATATTGTGAAAACTTAGATAAGAGCTTTTGTGCAATTGACATACTACTGTCCATAGCTTCCCCATATTCTACTAGTCTAGTTATTTTGTCAAAAATGACATGTTTTTCATCTGTCATTGCTAGTCCTTGGCATGGAATCACTGCTTCCTTTCTTAAGAAACATTCTTTTTCCAGAAAACATATTTTTAAATTATTTGTTTACTTTTTTCCAAGTATTGGAAATCAGGATAAAGTTTGAAAAATACATTTTCCCACTTTAAGATATTTTTTAGGTTATTGGCCAATCTTGTTTTCCTAGAACTTCTGCCATTCCTCATGATTCCTGAAAGACAGGAATAGCATCTGCAGACTTTTTTAGTCTCATATAATGTAATGTAATTTTACTAGGTAACTAGAATTTATTAAGAAAGATTAGGGGTTCCTGCTCACATCAATTCTAATTTGTATTATAACTCCCTTGTAACAGCAAAATGCCTGTAGGGCCCAGGGCATCCGGAACATGCAACTTCTCCCTCTCCCACTAAGAGTCCCTTCCCAAGTCTAGACCTCTGCTCATCCATTTCATTCTATCTAAAAAGATCCTGGCCTCTAATGAGATATCAGTTGTTGTTTTTTCCCCTAAAACTCTGAGTCTTGGGGGACGGAGGGAAAGCAGTGACTTGCTTGAGCTCTCCCTCAAACACCAACAAATACCTAAAAAAATGGCTCTAAACAAATTCTAAAGCAGCAGAACCCACAAAAAAACAGAGTAATACAAATTTCCAGCCCAAGATAACCTGGATGGCTGATCTGAAGGTATATCGCATGAGGTGGGGAAAGGAGCACAGCTCAGTGTGGGTGTGCAAGCTGCAGCAACCCTGGGGCAGGCCTCAGAAGACTGAATTGCAGGCAGCTGTGGTGGTTTCCAGACTTCTCAACCCATGAATTCCAAAGACAACTTAGAAGGTCAGTGGGAAAAGTCTGTGATTGTGGTGAGAGAAGAAGCTAGGTCTTAGTCACCCCCCCGCACCCACAGGGTAGCTGCTGCCTCCTGAGCTTCCAGCCCACAGACTGAGGGGGAATGGAGTGGCTGATCAGAAGGGGATTGCAAGGATCTCTTTGATAGTGCTGAGGCAGGAATCTCTTGCTTTGCCTGTGCTTGGATCTGGGTCACAGTTCTGAGGGGCAGTACTGGGGTGAGGAGGAGTGTGGTGTGGTGGAGCTTGTTGTGGCGGTGGAGAGGAAACATCTCACCCCTTATCATAGTACCTTGGAAGAACTGAAAATTTTCAGGTCCCTAGAAGAACCTCTGAAAACAGCTGTATAAACCCCCAAAGCTTGGGACAGTACATTCTCCACACTGAAAGCAGAGTCTTACCTCAACAAAGAGTTTAAAACTCAAGTAATTGGCTGGAATCATGAGTAAGCAGTGTAAAAAGAGTGAGACTATATTATCTTACTTTGGTAACAAAGAAGATCAAAACATAGAACCAGAAGAAGAAAACAAAGTCAAAGTTCCTACATCCAAAGCCTCCAAGAAAAATATGAATTGGTCCCAGGCCTTGGAAGAGCTCAAAAGGGATTTTGAGAAGCAAGTAAGAGAAGGAGAGGAAAAACTGAGAGTGATGAAAGAAAATCATGAAAAACAAGTCAATAACTTGCTAAAGGAGACCCAAAAAATACTGAAGAAAATAACACCTTAAAAAATAGCCTAACCTAAATGGCAAAAGAGGTCCAAAAAGCCAATGAGGAGAAGAATGCCCTCAAAAGCAAAACTGGACAAATGGAAAAGGAAATCCAAAAGATTACTGAAGAAAATACTTCCTTAAAAATTAAAATAGAGCAATTGGAAGCTAGTGACTTTATGAGAAATCAAGATACTGTAAAACAAATCCAAAAGAATGAAAAATTAGAAAACAATGTGAAATATCTCATTGGAAAAACAACTGACCTGGAAAATAGATGCAGGAGAGAGAATTTAAAAATTATTGGACTATCTGAAAGCCATGATCAAAAAAAGAGCCTAGACATCATCTTTCAAGAAATGATCAAGGAAAACTGCCCTGATATTTTAGAATCAGAGGGCAAAATAGAAATTGAAAGAATCCACTAATCTCCTCCTGAAAGAGATCCCCAAAGGAAAAGTCCTAGGAATATTGTAGCCAAATTCCAGAGTTCCCAGGTCAAGGAGAAAATATTACAAGCAGTCAGAAAGAAACAATTCAAGTATTGTGGAAACACAATCAGGATAACACAAGATTTCGCAACTTCTACATTAAGGGACTGCAGGGCATGGAATGTAATATTCCAGAGGGCAAAGGAGATAGGATTATAACCAAGAATCACCTACCCAGCAAAACTGAATATTATTCTTCAGGGGGGGAAATGGTTATTCAGTGAAATAGAGGACTTTCAAGCATTCTTGATGAAAAGACCAGAGCTGAATAGAAAATTTTACTTTCCAATACAAGACTCAAGTTGAACATGAAGAAGTAAACAGGAAAGAGAAATCATAAGAGACTTATTAAGGTTGAACTGTTTATATTCCTGCATGGAAAGATGATATTTGTAACTCATGAGACCTTTATCAGTATTAGGGTAGTTGGAGGGAAAAAATTATGTGTATGTATATAGATAGATAGAGGGCACAGGTTGAGTTGAAGATGAAGGGGTAATATCTGGAGAATAAAATTAAGGGGTGAGAGAGGATAATACTAGGAGAAGGAGAAAGGGAGAGGTAGAACTGGGTAAATTATCTCACTCAAAAACAGAAAAGAAAAGGCTCTTACAGGGAAGGCAAGAGGGAATGAGTGAATCTTATTCTCATAGGCTTTGACTTAAGGAGGGAATAACATACACACGCAATTGTGTGTGGAAATCTGTCTTACCCTACAGGAAAATAGGAGGTGAAGGGAACAAGAGAGTAGGGGGATGATAGAGAGGAGGGCAGATTAGGAAAGGGGATAATAAGAAGCAAATACTTCTGAGAAGGGACAGGGTCGAAAGAAAGAGTAGAATAAATGGGGTGGCGGTATAGGATTAAGGGAAATGGAGTTAGTTTTTCATAGCATGTCTACTATGGAAGTGTTTTGCATAATTACACATGTATAGCCTATGTTGAGTTGCTTGCCTTTTCAATGAGGTTGGGTGGGGAGGGAGGAAGGGAGAAAATTTGGAACCCAAAGTTTTAAAAACACATGTTTAAAAAGATGTTTTCACATGCAACTGGGAAATAAGAAATACAGGAAATGGGTTACAGAAATCTATCCTGCCCTACAGGAAAATAGAAGGGGAAGGGGATAAGAGAATGGGGGAAGAAATAGAAGGGAAGGCAGACTAGGGAAAGGGGTATTCAGAATGCATGCCATCTTGGGATGGGGGGAGAGGCGAGATGGGGTGAAAATTTGGAACTCAAATTCTTGTGGAAGTAAATGTTGAAAACTAAAAATGAATGAATTTATTAATTAAAACAAAGAAAGCAGACAAAAAAATAACTCTTAGTCTTTATATCTTCACCCCAGAGTTCCAGAATCACTTAATGTTTAGGTTTACCTCATATCTATCACCTCCCAAAAAGGGTAAATAAAATGTATAGAAAGAGTTGTTTCTCACATGCAGCAAAGGGGTGCACTGTGGCTAAAAAGGAGGCATAATAGACATCTCTAGCCTCTTTTCCCCCACCCCTTCTCCAAGGGAGATTTCCTGCCAGAAAGAGAAGTAGGAGGTTGGATCTAGATTCCACTCTGCTTTGCTCAGAGAGAAGGATACCAGGCTGGAATCATATCTATCTCCTCTCTTAAGTATTAATAGTCTAGGGAATGTGATTTTCAGGTTCAAGTTAATTTCTGATTACAGTAATTACATTATGGGGGTAAAAGGACCACAATCTTAACACCTAAGACTTAACTCCTTTCTTACCAAATACCAGTTACACAAATATCACATGTAGGAATTACCATAGAAACCCATAAATCTAATTCAGTAGCAAAACAGAAATCAGAGAAAGTATATATGAGAGAATATATGCTAGATAGACAATATAGAGTGAAAAAGCTCTCCCATCGGGAACAAGGTAACTCAGCTGAACTGAGAGAGTCCAAGATCTACCTTAGGGGGAATTCTCCAAAGTATCCAGTGTAGCAAGGTACAAGTAGAGATATGATGGAGATGGCCAGCTTCTCTCATGTTGCTTTCTTCCCAGAGTCTTTTCTTTTTCTTTTTTCCCCCAGAGTCTTTTCCTTCAGCAACCTGAAGTGGGATTGATAGCATCCATCATTATCCATCTTCTCTCTCAAAGCTGGAAGCCAAAAGCTCCAAAAGCTACTGGAGAACCAAAAACAATTCAAAGAAAACTGAAGAGCTCTCCTCTCTCCTGCTCTTGCCAACTCTGCCACACTCCCTCTCAGATTAGAGACATTAATCTCCACCAATACTCTCTTTTGGGCCTTTGGGTCTGGGGTTACAAATGTATTTAAAGTACATTATATAAAGGATATATATAGTCAGATATATTTACTTTTCACAAAGTAAAAGCTAAATGTATATATAGACACAAGCATAAATTGACAAAGCTTAAGCAAATGCCAATAATTTGTAACTATTGTTATAGAATTCTAGGATGTTGATACTTAAGACATCAAAACATGAAGCATATTGAAGACTATGAATCAACATTTCACCTTCACCTCAGTCATGTGCTGTTTAAACAATTCCCTCCAAGTCCATGTTTTCTAGAAATCCAGGCCAGGATTTCCAGACACCTTTGGTCTCATCTTGATGGTTTAAACTACTCAAAGAAATGTAATAGTTGCTAGGTTCTCTTCCTGAAGTGTGTTGTTCATTCATTCAGTCACGTCTGATTCTTCTTGACCTGAAATGTATCTGGCTTTGACCAAAGACACATTAGCTTCCAATCTCTCTGACTCTCCTGATTGTCTCTAAAACCAGAAACATTTATGTCAGGTTCACCACTTCATAAGCTCAGGAAAACAAAAACATACCAAAAAAAAAAAAAAAAAAAAGCAGAAGTATCTAGGCTGTGAGATTCAGGTAATAGTTCACTTTTGCCAGAACTGATATAGGTGATTCTTTTGCAGTAGTTCTTGATTTCTCTTGGAGTGGGGAAGGGTACCAGTCTTATTACTTCTCTAGAAGAGTCTTGAAGACTCTAGTACCTTTGAAAGCCAGAAAGAGATTTCCAGAGGAAAAAGTCACTCATTTGTTTTTAGATTCTACTGAGTAGGTGGTTGTTACAGGTCCAGTATCCACCTCTCTTGATAGTCACCCTTAGACCCACAGTTTTTCGGAAGTGAGGAAAAGCAAGATGCCTGGTCAAAGTTTGCTTCATTATCCTAAAATATCAAGTGTTTCAACACTGAGCACATATCCTTGGAAATATTCAGGGTACTGCTCAGTGCATGCTTTCCTGGATATACTCCAACTCAATGCTACTATACCCTCCAAACCAGTTCTGCGCAATTTTTTTCCAGCCTAAGGATATTTTCATTTGACAGAAATGTTTCAAGCCAAGTAATATCTGAGTAGATCTCCTTTTTCTTGGTTGTCTATTACATTTTCACAATCTTTACCAAACAATAGGATTTTCCCCTTGGTTTTATTGCCCAAACAATAAAAAAGTGCTTTTGTTTTTGTTGTTCTTTCCCACTGCATTTTTTTCAAAAGCCTAAAACTATTTTTAGTTTTGCCTTCTCAACAATATTTTCACAGAAATTCATTTAACTTTAGAGATAGAAAACTTAAAGATTATCTAGCTCACATTTTAATAGATTAGACCACAGAAGCCCAGAGAAATTGTGACTTTTTCAAAATAATTAAGAAATTTGTGTGCTGGTTTATGTCAATATTTAACCCTATTCATTTTTTTTATTGTTTAGGGAATAGCAAGATTACAACTGAAAAGTGAGAGGGGACAGCAATGACAGATTCTTATTTTGTTTCTGTGTCCTTTTTGAAGTAGAAAGTAAAAACCTTTTAAAAAAAATTTTTGTTGTCTTTTTTGTTGCCTTTGACAATGTTAGTCCTGACTCTATTGTTAGACTAGCCCACACTTTTACATTGATCCTCTTTTACTTATTACTTATTTCCAGATATTTATTCATCCTAATTGCATTTTAAAAGCTAATTTGGAAATAATTGTATGAAAATATTTGCATAAGATATTCATGATATAACTCTGATATCTGATATGATATAAGTATATAGGTAATTGCCACAAATAAATCATACTAAAATAAGAGGGGACATTTTATACTGGATGGAGAGGTGGCCTTGGAGTCAAGAAGACCTGGATTCAATTCTTATTTTAAACATACCTGTATGACATTTAGCAAGTCATTTAACCTCTTTGTACCCCAGGCAACTCTCTGAGTCTATCACTTTCAGAACACAGTAGTTTCTGATCTCCCTTGATAGAATGGGCCCTGAAAGAAGTCTCCTATAATGATAAAATCAACTCTCTCTCTCTCTCTCTCTCTCTCTCTCTCTCTCTCTCTCACTCTCCTACATATGTATATCTACAAAGAAATAGATATATTTATATGTCTAAAATGTATCTTAGATCAAAGATATGTCTATATCTAGATGTACAGATAGATATAGATACATAAATTAAATGAATACTGTCAACTGGACCAAATCTGTTGGCCTGCAGAGGTTGGAGTCACGTGTGTGTGTGTGTGTGTGTGTGTGTGTGTGTGTGTGTGTGTGTGTGTGTGTAAAATGGGTAGATAGGTACATAGATTCATAGAAGCACTTAACACTAAAATTGTAAAGAAATGATTCAGAGCACTCTTAATTTAAAAAAAGGGAAATTAATTCATTTGGATGCACTGGGCACTCACAGAGAAGTTCAGATTTTATTTTTAACATGTTTTATTGATACTTTTATTTTTATATCCTTATCCATACTTATTCTCTCTCTCTCTCTCTCTCTCTCTCTCTCTCTCTCTGTATACACACACACACACACACACACACACACACACATAATGTAGATACATCTAATCTATATCTTTAGATCTATAAATCTAATATCTCTATCTCTGTAAAAAGAAAAGCATTAATAAAACATGTTAAAAATAACATCTAACCTGATCAGTGAGTGCCATTTACATCCAATTCAATTTCTTTTGTTTACTCCCTCTTTTTCTTCTTTATTGGGATCATTCTTCATTATGTCTTCAAAATTTTATTCTTCAGCACCATCTAACTAACTATCTGTCTGTCTAACTATCTATTTGACCAAGAAGCATTGCTCAAAAGATTATTGGTTAAAATTGTGTTTGCAAACTATAAATAACCACATAAATTTTTTTCTAAATAATTAATAGTAAGAAACATGTAAATTAAGATAACTTGGTTTCACCTTATGAATTTACAAAGATGAAAAAAGAAGGGAATAGTAATATTGGAAGGGCTGTTGTAATACAGTCATGTTGCACACTGTTGGTGAAATTTTGTACCTTCTTTTCTGGATTTCATTTTAGAATTATTTAGGAAAACTGAATAAGCAGTGTGGGTTTTTACTCCAAGCAAGACAATGATAGAAGCAAAGGTCCAATGTATACCAAACTATTTATAGCAATACTCTTTGTGCTAGCAAAAATTTTGAAAGCAAATGTCCACTGATTGGGGAATGGCTAAATATCCCCTCTTCTTTCTCTCCTCTGATACTGCCACTTATTTAGTGCACTCTTTCATTTCTTGATGTTTGGACTATTATAAGCACCCACTTGAATATTTGCCTGCCTTAAGTTTCTCCCCATTCCAATCTATCCTCCATTCACTTGCCAAAGTGATGTTCTAGAGATATATATATATGTTTGTGTACATATACAAACGTATGTACATATGTATATATGTAGATAGATAAGTGGCTAAAATATATGACAAAATGTTCTCAAAAGAGCAATTATAAACTATCAACAACCATATGAAAGAATGCTTCATATTGCAAATAGTGAGATAAATACAAATAAAAACAATCCTAAAATTTTACCTCACAACCAGAAAGTTGTCAAAGATGACAAAAGATGGGAATAGTCGATTCCCATCACCAATTATGGTGAGGGCAGGGGGTTGAAAGGGAAGATAATCATTCTAGTGTATTGTTAATGGAGCTATGAATGAATAAAATAATTTTAGATAACTCTTTGGGATTATTCAAATAAGATTACTAAAACACCCTAAGATTTGACTCTTAGATCTCACTAGATTTCTACACACTGATGTCACTGATGGAAAGAAAGTCCTCATATATGCCAAAATATTTGTAATAGCACATTTTATGTTAGCAAAGAACTGAAATAAAAGTACATGGCTATAGATTGAGGATATATTAAATAAAATGTAGTACATAAGTGTAAAGGGAACCATAAAAACAATGTACAGATTGGCTACTGCAATGAAGATGAAGCAAAACCACAAAATAAAGTGAATCCTATAAAAATACAAAGAAGAAACACGGCTTCAAAGAAAATAAATGAGAAAATAGCTCTCCACACTCATTTTACAAAAGTAGGAGGACCAGAATGTGAAATATTTCACATATTTGCAGGTTATAAAATTTTATTGTTCAGCTTTTCTTAATGTTTCTCTTCTTTTTTTATTTTTTTCTTTAATAATGTTCTTTGATATATTGGATAGTTCTCTGGAGGGAAGAAGGGAGAGAGAGAAAGTGATAGAGGGGGAATTTAGGTGATGTGAAAAAAGATAACAAGAGAATTTATTTTAGGAAAAGAAAAACATAAGGTAAAAACAGAGAAATCATTATTTGCCCAGCTTTTGGCAGAGAGAGCTGGTTCCTCATCACTACGTTATCATCATTCTCCACCTAGTTCAAGATCTGCTTTTAGAATTCCTCATCTATTATTTATTTCAACCCAGGTGCTCTGTGTTGTATATTTTATAATGGGAGTAGTACGTCTAATAGAATTTTGCTTATATTTCCCTCATTATATTATCTTTTATAATTTATTTTTGTGAACATAGTGTCTCATCCACTAACCTTTAAGTGCTTTGAGACCAGAAACCATGTCTTATCACCTTTAAATTGGAAGCAATATAGAGCAATGCCTTGTACTTAAAATAATAGCAACAATATTTGTTTGTAAATTTTTACTTGAGTTCTATACTCTATTAAATAATGAATCATGCTGTAAATGACCCCACTACAGAATCGTGTATTGCCCATCTGATTTGTTTCCAAATGGATTCACTGCATCTTTGCCCAGAATTCAGGGCCTTTATTTTTTTCCTCTACATCAATAAATACCAGTCTCAGAATTAGATGATAATGAGTTATGAGCTATAAAATATATTCAATTCAACTTTTGAAGCCTCCAGTAAGCATAATGTATAAAATATGCTTTGTGTCAGGCAGCGAGGAAAAAAGACAAAAAACAAAACAGTGTCTGCCCTGAAAGAGTTTAACATATACTTGGAGTAAATATACATACAAATTCAAGATAATTTTGACAGGAAATCAGAAAAGACCTTTTATAGGATGTCACACTTGACCTGAAACCTTGAAGGGAGCTAGGAATTCCAAGACTGCGATGATGAGAGACAAAGACACAGAGATAAGAAATAGAATGTTTTGTTTAGAGAACAGTAAGTAGATCAGTTCAGCTAGAACACTGAGTGAATGAAGAGGGATGATGTGAAATCAATCTAGAAAGAAAGGTTGAAGCCAGAATATCAACAGCTTTAAATTACAAAGGAGTTTGTGATTTCTCTTAAAGGAAATAGGTAGCAATGGAAACTTTCTGATTAGAGGAATGATTTCTTCAAATTTATGCTTTAGGCAAATCAATTTGGCATGTGGAAGATTGGTTGATGAGAGAAGACATTGGGGACAGGAAGACCAATTGGGAGGCTGCTAGAAATAGCAAAAATGAGATGATGAGGGTTGTAGTGATAGTGGGGAAAAGATATTATATGTAAGATATGTTAATAGTACTCTATAGAATTTAATAAAAATTCAACATATTTCTTACCTGCTTATTAGGCTCAATTATCTATGAAAACACTTAAAATTGGCAATTGTGTGGATAGATAGATATGTGTGTATAACTATTGTGGATATATCTATATATATATCTATATATATATATACACACATATGTGTGTATATACACACATATAGGGTATACATATACATATGCACACAGACACATACACACAAACACAATTTAGTCACTTCATCTTGAGAGTAAGGGCCCTTAAGAATAAAGATTATGCAGGAGGCAGGATAGGATGGAGTGAAATACAGTGACTCTTTCAAACATGACTATTACGGAAGTGTTTTGCATGATTATACATGTATAACCTATATAAAATTGCTTGTCTTCTCAATGAGGGTGGGTGAGGAGTGAGGAAGGAAGAAAATTTGGAACTCAAAATTTCAAAAATGAGGGGCAGCTAGGTCGTGCAGTGGATAGAGCACTGGCCTTGAAGTAAGGAGTACCTGAGTTCAAATCTGGCCTCAGATGAAACACTTGACACTTACTAGCTGGGTGACCCTGGGCAAGTCACTTAACTCCAACTGCCTAAAAAAAAATTTCAAAAATTAATGTTAAAATTGTTTTTACATGCACCTGGGAAATAATATATACAGGCAGTGAGGTATAGAAATCTATTCTGCCCTACAGGAAAATAGAAGGTGAAGAGGATAAGGGAAGGGGGAGGTGATAGACAGGATGGCAGATTGAGGGAAGGGATATTTAGAATACACTCTGTCTTGGGGAGGATGGAGGGGAGAGATGGAGAGAAAATTTGGAACTCAAAATCTTGTGGAAATTAATGTTGAAAACTAAAAATAAATAAATCAATAAAAAGAATAACAATTATGCCTTATGCTTCTTAGCTGTTCCTCTCTTGCTCTGTATCTAGTAAAGAGTTAAATAATTATTTTTCAATAAATATTGTTAATAAATTGACTTAGCTAAATAAATATATTTTATAAAATCTATACTTATATACAGAGAATGTTCATCTCTTTGATTCAAACATATTTATATATTTTATCAAATCCCCAAAAGTCTGAAAGGATTTCTGAATTTGAACATTTATAATCTATTTTAAATGATGCTACAATTACTTGTATTATCACAGTTTATGAACCTTTTTGATTTCTTTGCAAAGTGTGGAAATTTTGCCCCTTTCTATTCATTTTATTCATTTATATTATTAGAATATTGTACACTCTAATAAAAAGTCCAGTATTATTCACAATGGTCATAATAGCAATCATCCATGATTAGTTCGAGAAATCCAATTTATGTAATCCATTATGTCTGCCAGTCCCGCTTTTGATGAGGCATTCTAACTGCTGGCTATACACTATATAGAAGCATTGTCACAGGGCAGTATTTTTTTTAGCATGTATTTATTTAATATAAGCTAAGTAGAGAAAATGATGATTAAGTATTTATCTAGAACATCTAAAATCATTATTACCATCATCATCCTCATAATCACCAATCCCACCACCATCATCATCATCATCATCATTGCTATCATTACCTATGAATAGGAAAATTTAATGCATTTTAATGTGAGAACTATGTTACCATCATCTTTAATGTATTCTGAGTGCTGTCTGAAGTACAAGACATGCTTTGGTTGCCTGCTTTAAGGCACTTCCCCACAATCCTAAATGCAAGTCCCTAGAGTGATTATATGTGAATAATTCAGAAAATTGGACCATGCATAGATTTTAAAGACACATGCTGAAATATAATATGAGCTTAGCTGTGTTGGGCACAGACATAGATCTTCCTTACTACTTCTTCTGAAAAAGCGGGAGGTACTAGCAGCAAGTTTACAATTCATGCCCACAATATCCATAACAGACAATTGAGAATACATTATAAGACCCTCTGTATTTATACATAAAATATGCAAACTCAGTAATACCTCCAAACATTCAGCAATGAGCTAGCTTGTTGCAGTTCCCTTAAAGAGGCTTGTATGTAAGTGAGGCATATGTAAAATAAAACTTTAAGATGGAGAATGTTATGTAGGCATACATATTTTTTATATCAAATTGGAATCTCTGAGGAAAACACTGGTTGGCCAGATTTTTTTAACCAGAAAAGAGTCCACCATCTTTAAAATACATCCAGAATTAAAATTGTATTTTGGGAAATTACCTACAGGTTTTATTTCTTGTTTTCTAAGGCAGATTAGATGGCTTTCCCACTTTATAATGGGTAAAATGCTTTACAGATAGATTTAGATCAAGTTCCAGTAGTTTCTTTGAACACAGAAAATATTCTAGAAGAAACTAGTAAATTCAAGCCTGACATCTGGATAGGGGATAAAGGAGACAAAATCTATAGTAACTTTGTGTACTGAGGAGATCTGTTCTTTATGCCATCTAAAAAATAAAAGGTCTTGATATTTCCATATTGTGCTTTTAACATAGTAGCTGTGTGTGGAGGCAGCATGGCACAGTTGAGAAGATCATTAAATTTAGTGTCTTAGGATCTGGTTTCAAATCCTAGCTCTGCCAGTTAACTATCCATGTGAGCTTGGTCAAATGACTAATCCTTGGGCTTCTCTTTCCTCTCTGATTAAATTAGGATATTCAATAAGATGACCTCTAACATATCTTCCAACTATTAATTCTGTAATCCTAAACTCTTTCAGGGCAAGTACATTCTCATTTTTGTATTACTAT
Organism: Vombatus ursinus; assembly: GCF_900497805.2. Lineage (NCBI taxonomy): Eukaryota > Metazoa > Chordata > Mammalia > Diprotodontia > Vombatidae > Vombatus > Vombatus ursinus. Next base: position 13,024,332 of record NW_020954583.1, read on the forward strand.
TCCTAGTACTTAGCATAGTTTCTGGCACAAAGTACACATTCAATAAATGGTTGTTGATTGATTGTCGGGAAATATAGAAGTGCTTATTAGGCAGAAGAGCATTATGTTTACCTAAGAGTCATTTCTCAGCTTTCTGTTAGAATACACACACATACACACACATGTGTATCTGTATATATTAGTTATATATAATATGCATGTATGTATTTATATATAATACACACACATACTGTGATCTTTCATCCATTTTATTTGTCCTTTGTTATAATTTAATGTTTTATTAATTCCTTAACACTCACATTAAGTTCAATATTGGGGTATATGGGATATTCAAGAGGACTAGCACTTCTGATGTTTGGGCTTGCTGAACCTTTTATAGGGCTGCTTATCCGACTTTGGTGTCCATCTGATTCACCCTACTTTCACCTGTGGTTCCAAAAAATTGTACCATGCACAGCCATACACCAGTAGACCATCTAGGCAGATAGGATAAACCAATTTGAGGGTAAATGACAGGCCTCAAACCTGTAAGTGAGTTAAGGTGATGTCTACCCCAAGCATGTGAAAAGTTCCCCCAGTCAAATGGGTGGATGAGGGCAATTTGTTCCAAAGGCTATGAAGGTGACTGAAGCACCTTCTGTGAAGTGCTTAGAGCTTGATCAGACCTCAAAGCCCGCAAAGTCACCTACTTCATCTCAAACCATCACCAGTCACTTGATTTTGTCCTACCACTGCACTTTGATGATTCAGGAAGAGAAAGTGAAGCTGATGACTTTATGCAACTCTGCTACACTTAAATCCAAATCACTTGGGAGTCAAGAAATGTGATGTCAGTGGTTCTCTTTGAAAACAAAAGACAAACAACAAGGGTATTATTATGGTATTTTCAAATTAGATGTGTTAACAGCTAGATTTTGACCAAGGAAACCAAAACCAACATGAAATTTTAAGAAATATCCATGTACACTTTGAAGTTTAAGGCCATTACAAATTCCACACCATTGCTATATGCTGTGTCTTAAATGTCTGTGCTAATTAATTCTCTAGTAGTGTTCCTTCTGTAGCTTGCTCAAAGATTTATAATACTAAAGATCAGAAGGTTGCCTTAAAGATTTAATAAAATATGTTGGACAGAGAAAAAAGCTGAAAGCAGTGTAGAATAATAAATATTAAAAATAATACTGTTGATGTGAATATAATGATAATTACATACATATATATGTATACATATAAATTGATCATTTAAACATGCCATTAACTAATTAGTTTAACTAAACAGATGAACTATTGCTGACAAATCATTCTGAAGCACCCCCATTTAAGTTAAGACAATTTTCTGAAATGAGTCAGTTATTTACTATGAACTATACACAAAGTAATTAATGTCCAAAGGAATTCTAAGTAGGTCTTATATATTATACTATGTGAATAGAAAAGATTTCAGTTTATATATCATATTATTTAATTTCTCATATACCTATCTCTAAAATATATATAATTCATTTTAAGTCATCAGATAATCTTTTAATATAGTGCTTTCACATAGGAGCTCTGATAGATAGATAATAGGTATATGTCTGTGTATACACACATATATGTGTGTGTGTGTTTATATATGCATGTATAAATGTGTGAATAAGCAATGCATATCTATCTATCTATCTATCTATCTCTCAGAACTCATACATGAAAGTATTATATTCAACCATTATAGGTAATCTGCAAGATCATAAAAATACGGAGAACAGTATCCTAACTGTAGTAAACAATGGCAAATGCTACAGAGAGGTCAAGAAATATTATAGCAAAAAAAAGATTTGTCAATTAAGAGGCCATTAATAATATTGGATAATGTAATTTCAGTTCAGATGAATGGTAGGAAACCAGACTGAAGAGACTTTAGAAGAAAGTGAAAGAAGAGCCACTGAATGTAGATTTTTTTTTGGCCAAGAAGTTTATCTGACAAGGGAAGAAATGGTATAGCTAGATACTTAGTGTGAAAAGTAGGATATAGTGTGTTTTTGTTTTTGTTTTTTAAAGAAGAATGAAAATTGGATGAATTTGAACTAGTAGGGAAGGAACTAGTAGATAAAGAATGGAAGTTAAGGAGGGCAGGAACAAGAGTGGGAATGAGTTACTAAATAATACAAGAGTATATGGCTAGGACTACAGGATAGGTATTGTAGGAGTCAAAATTGGAAAAAGGAAAAGGAAGTATCTAAGACAGGGGTGATGACCTGGAACAGTACTGATGGGTTGAGGAACTGGAGCTCATGAGGAAGAATAGGTTTGAGAGGAGTAAAGCACAAGTGGGAAGAAGAAAAGATAAAGTATTATTATTAGAGAGAGGAATTTCAGAGTTCTTAAATATGGAATCAGACTGTTGTTATTGTTGTTAGTGTTGTGTCATTTCAGTTGTGTCCAATTTTTCATGACCCCATTTGGGGTTTTCTTGGCAAAGATACTGGAGTGGATTGTCATTTTATAGATGAGGAAACTGAGGCAAATGGGATTAGGTGATTTGCCCAGGGTCACACAGCTAGGAAGTATCAGAGGCCAGATTTGAACCTGGGAAAATGAGTCTTCCTGCCTCAGGCTTGGCACTCCATCCACCATACCACCTAGTTGGTACAAATAACCCTTAGAAGTAGGTATTAATATAAACCCCAGTTTATGAAGCAGACTGAGATTAAGTGACTTGCCTAGGGTCATAGAGCTAGTAAGTATCTGGGACTAGATTTAATTCAAGTCTTTCTAATTCCTAAATCAAGGTTCCCTGATCTCTCCACTATGCCACCCAGTTACCCAGGTAAGAATAAATGGTTTAAAATAAAAGGAAGTTTGTGATTTATGGAATTGAAATTCAAGAGGGCAAGGTGAAAGGGACATACAAACCTGGAATGGGACCTGTTGAGGGTAGGGTTGAGGTGATAGATTGATAGAGTCAAGAAGTGGGGTTGGTGATACCATTGTCTCTGATTTAGCATCTCTGGGATAGACAGAAAAAGATGTAGGAGTATGAAAGCTTTGGGGGAATGAATCCAAGCAACATATCAGTGAAAGAGGGAAAATCTGTTGATGTAAGTAATTGATTAAAAAATTCAAAGTCAGTACTCAAAGGATCAACATAGTCCTTAGTTCCTGAAATTCATAGCATCTGGAAGCTTGACTTACAGTAAGTAAGAGCAGGAAATGTTGTCTTTGTCTGGAAGCCCACTTAGGAGGTAAGAGCTGCCATGTCCTAGCCCTACCTAAGGTAAAGGAGGAGCAGAGTCTGGAAGTGTTTGGGCTGAGTCCAACAGAAACTTATCAACAAGGCAGGAGGTGGTATACTCAGAATATGACCTAATACTGAAAGAAATTACTAATATTTTTTCTGTTAAAATTAAGTTTATTTAACTTTGTCTAAATGAACAGAAATAAAATTATTCAGAGTTTCCAGAATAATGTTTAATTTTTGTTAGAAATAGAATGAGAAAGGAGTGATATTTTCAAGGAAATGTACATTCAAATAGGGAAATGGATTTTCAGTGATTTCATCTATGTGGGTATTTATTCCAATGAAAGTGACTATACAAACAAGTAGACCCATTCTATGGGACTCATCACTTTTCTCCCATAAATTTACCACAGAGGTTCTACCCAACATGATAGAGGCCTTCTATTCTTTCTCTTGGCTTTGAGGATACAAATGGAGAATTATCTCTTGATTTTACTCTGTGACCACCTCATCTGATTTTTCACTCATAATTCTTTGTTACTTTTTTCTCCATTTGTCCTCTATAATCCTTGTTTGTAATGTGTTGTAATGTGCTTCTGCCCACCATGTACATTTCTATTGCCTTTTGGATGCATCTCAATTTCAATTTTAAGAAAATAAATTATCAGAGAAGAAGATGGACTAAATATTTAAGGAAAATGAGGGGTAAGAAAAGGGAGGCACAGGTAAAGCACTATTACCCAAGAAACTTAAAAAGACCAAAACAAATCTTTAAGTACCTCAAGTATGGCAGATCACTGACAAGAATCACAGAATATCAGAAGGTATGAACAGGTTGTTTTCTACACCGGCAAAGGATATGTTTTCAGTGATACTATCAATGATTATACATTGATAGTATCATACATTTGATTATACCATGCATGTCATATTTTTAGAGTTAAATGATTGTTTCTGAGCAACCATATACATTCAAATAAGACCTTTACCTTAATTTTGATTAAAGCATGAATATATTTCTTGAGAATTCCTTCATAATTGCAAATTTTCATAAAATAAAGTGAATTGTTCTGCTTATCAATAAAAAAGGTATTTTTACATCAAAATTATAAATAGTGATGGATCACAAATTGTCATTAAAATTTTCAAGTAAAAATATATGACAAATGGTTCTACTTATTTAGGACAAATTAATTTGTCATAGACAATATTTCTGAATACCTAGGTGACATAGTGAATAGAATGTCAGGTCTGGAGTCAGGAAGACCTGAGTTCAAATACTACCTTAAGCACTTATTACCTTGTGACCTTGGGCTTCAATTTTCTAATTTGTAGAATGGGAATAATAATAGCATCTACTTTCTATGGTTATTGTAAGATTAAAAAGAGATATATGTAAAATACTTTGCAAACTATAAGGTGCTATATAAGCATGTGTTAGTCCGATAGATCAATCAATGTTTGAATTGCATTAAATTGGGCAGACAACTGCTACCGAAAATAACTTCCAGTTACAAAGTAAAGTATGATTTATTATAAATATGTGGAAGATTATTGTACTTAAATTCCCAATGCCTCGTATAGTGTCTGACATGTAATAGGTATTAATGAAGAATTGTTGGTTGATTGATCATACAAATAGAGAGAAAGGGATGGAAGCAATTGATGCAGAAGTGGAATCAACAAAATTTGGCAAACGATTGAATATGGGAAGGAAGAAAAATGAAGTGTGACACCAAGACGCTAAAATAATAGTATTGCCTTAAACAGAGCCCTGAACAGATAGTCTCACCAGTGATGACATTTACTCATCCTAGGTCCCAGTTGTGAACTCCTGAGTTCACAGTTGACTTCATCAATGAATTAACAGTCAAGAGTGGTAGTTAGGTCTGGTGGCTTAGAGTTTATTGAACTCTGCTGCTGAAGTGTAAGAGGCTTATCAGGGCCTAGGTGAAAAAGTACTGTGTGTTACATTTTTGGTTTGTTTTGTTTTGTTTGTATATTTTATTTTGTTTTTAACCTGAGAATAATGCAAATAATACAGTTTTGGACTTTATCATTATTTCTAGATGAAATCCTCCTGATCTGGTCTTGTAATAGGTATCTGAAAAAAAAAGAGGAACTATGGACAGTTTAACCTGTTTTATCATAAACTTAAACAGAAATACAAAAATTAAGATGTGGAAAGAGGTGAACCTGAGAGACATTAATTTAAACTAATGTGATATTTTTTCCCAGGAAAGCTTTTTTTTTTAGTCTTTGGAAGGTAGAACTCTGACTCAACAGTCACCAACACAGCTGAGATTGTGTTGGGTGTCAGATACTTAGTATTGAGAGGGAAAGGCCTACTGTTAAAATTTATAATATAATTTTTTTTAAAAGTTTAGATTGTTATTACAAAATATGTTTTCTTCTGACAGAATTCTGATAGTCCTCTCTTCAGTCAAATGGTCTCTGAATATAAGCAGTTACTAACTGGTACATATAGTACAAAATGAAGAAAAAAAATTAAGGCAGTTATGCTATATGAGATGATATCATCCTCAGACCATAGAAGTGGACTTTTGAAGGAAGGAAAACAGAGTGTTGCTAATCTGCTCTTGGAGTAGGGGTGAGGAGGGTAGTAGTAGTAAAAATAATAATGATAACAATAATAATAACTAACATTTATGTAGCACTACTCTGTGCCAGGTGGCACTGTGCTAAATGTGTTACAATTATTATCTCATTTGATCCCTACAACAATGATGGGAGGTTAAGTGCTATTATTTTCCCCACTTTACAGTTGAGAAAACTTATACAAAGAGAAAAGACCTGCCCAGGACCATATAGCTAGTAATAATCTGAGGCTAAGTTTTAATTCAGGTCTTACTGACTCTAGGCCCAGCCCTATCTATTGCATCTTCTAGCTGCCTTGGTATATAGAGTAGCACAACTTTGTTTGTTTGGTTATTGTTGTTGTTGTTGTTGTTGTCATCATCATTTTTCTCCATGGTCAATCTTGTAACAGAACTGTGGTACAAGTAGAACCCAATCACAAAGAAGGAGACATAATTGCTGATTTACACTAAAATGAACACCAGTTTAAAGACAATGTTTCTGATGTAAAGAGAAGACCAAAGCCATGCCTCCACAATAGGAATGGAGAAAAGGGTGAAAGGATGGATAATATATTAAAATTAAAAATAAGGACATAAATATGACACTAGGGTCACTAATGATAATGTTATCTAATAAATCTGTATATTTAAATAATTACAAGGAACCATTGTAGACATTGTTCCCTCACCATTCACCCTGTATCAGTTACATTATGCTATTTTGAAAAAAAATGTTTTATTTGTTGAGATTTGTCCAACCTGAATTTTGTGAATTCATAATTCTGGCACAAATTATATTGTTATCTGTATTATCCCTATGCAAAATTAGTGTCTTTTTTGAGAAATTTCAATCCTACAAAGAGGAACATAGAGCAGGAGAAAAAGGTGACTCCACATATTTTATTAATTCTTAAAATATTGGACTGTGGTCAAATAAATTTAAGATGAGTGACAGTCCTGTTATTTTCAAAAGTGACAAGGTGAATTACTAGATTTAGATCACATTTTTAGATTCACAGTCCACTTTTAGATATTTTGATATGCCAATATACTCCAGTCAATTTCAAATGATAGCCAGATCTTTCACTGTCTTTTCACTTCAAATATTAAAGCTAACAAAGAAGAAACACCTATACTATATTGGTACAATTTTCTCTCCAACAGAGTCTATCCTCCACTTGGCTTCCAAAATGATCTTTCTAAAGCAAAGGTCAATGCCCCTTACACACACACACACACACACACACCCCACCACTACAACCATCACCATCACAACCACCACCACCACCATGTACTCCACAATACTGACACTGGCATCCTTGTTATTCCTTGAATAAGGCACTGCATCTCCTGTCTCCTGCCATTTTCACTGGCTGTTCCCACACCTGGAATGCTCTCCCCTCTCTTCTCCATTTCCTGGATTTTATGAATTATTTCAAGTTCTACTTAAAATCCTATCTTCTACAGCTAGCTTTTCTCAATCCTCCTTAATTCTTGTGCCTTCCCTCTTTTGATTGTCCAATTTATCCTATAATTTTATCATACATAGTTTGTTTACATGATGTCTCTCCCCATTAGACTGTGAATTCCTTGAGAGCAGGAAACATCTTTTGCCTTTCTTTGTATCTCTAGGGGTTACCACAGTACCTGATGTTTTATGGCTCATCATAAAACTCATTTTTTTTTTTAATGAGCAGTTTTATTTTTGAATACAGTAAATGAGGATAGGTATAACACTCATGAACAAGAACTCTTTAGAGTCATTAATAATTTTTAAGAGTGAGGGGCACAGTGGATAGAGCACCGGCCCTAAAGTCAGGAAGACCTGAGTTCAAATCCGGCTTCAGACCAAACACTTGACACTTACTAGCTGTGTGGCCCTGGGCAAGTCACTTAACCCCAATTGCCTAAAAACTAAAAAAAAAATAATTTTAAGAGTGTAAAGGGATCCTGGGATCAAAAAGTTTAAGAACCATTACTTTAGGGAAGTAGATAGCCTCATACAATATATTCCTTGGAGAGAGAAGAGAATCAATCATTCGTGTAGTTCTAGTAAAACATCCTGTGGAAGAGCAAGACCAGTGAGTTCTGTGGATAGTAAAGGTCCAATGTTAAAAGGATCATTATTTTTTTACTGATGTCTTTTGCTTTTACATCACTTTCATTTCAGAATATGCTCTTCTTCACTCCCTCTCCTACCCATCAACAACTAACAAAAATTTTCAAAATAAAACAAAACAAAAAACATTTCAGCAAGAATAATCAACACATCAATAGTATCTGACAATTCTGCATTCCCACACTAGGATATTGTTGACTCAGCAGCTTCTAAAGGGTTTTGACCTTTGAGGAGATGTTTAAACCCCTGGGTCATATTATCATTTTTTACATGTATTTATTAATTAATTAATTTATTTTAGTTTTCAACATTCACTTCAGCAAGATTTGGAGTTCCAAATTTTCTACCCATCTTTCTTATCCCCCACCCCATGGTGGGGATGGTGTGCATTCTGATTACTCTCTCCTCCAATCTGTCCTCCATTCTATCATCCCCTCCTCTCTTATCACCTTCTTCCCCATTTTCCTGTAGGGTAAAATAGATTTCCATACCAGGTTGAGCATGTATGTAATTCTTCCCTTAAGACAAATCCAATGAGAGTAAGATTCACTCATTCTCTCTCACCTCCCCACTCTTTCCCTCCAATGTAAAAGCTTTTTCTTGCTTCTTTTATGTGAGATAATATACCCCATTCTACCTCTCCCTTTCTCCTTTTCCCAGTACAATCCTCTCTCACCTCTTAATTTTATTTTTTAGATATCGTCTCTTCATATCCAACTCACCCTGTCCCCTCTGTATATAAAAGTCCCTTATGATTTCTCTTTCCTGTTTATCTTTCTATGCTTCTCTTGAGTCTTGGATTTGAAAGTTAAATCTTCTATTCATCTCTGGTCTTCATCAAGAATGCTTGAAAGTCCTCTATTTCACTGAATATCCATTTTTTCCCATGAAGGATTCTACTCAGTTTTGCTAGGTGGATGATTCTTGGTTGTAATCCTAGTTCCTTTCACCTCCAGAATATCATATTCCAAGCCCTTTGATCCCTTAAGGTAGAAGCTGCTAAATATTGTGTTATCCTGATTGTGTCTCCACAATATTTGAATTTTTTCTTTCTGGTTACTTGCAATGTTTTCTCCTTGACATGAGAACTCCGAAATTTAGCTATAATATTCCTAGGAATTTTCCTTCTGGGCATTCTTTCAGGATATGATTGGCGGATTCTTTCAATTACTGTTTTACCCTCTGGCTCCCAAATTTTCAGGACAGTTTTCCTAGATAATATCTTGAAAGATGATGTCTAGGCTCTTTTTTGATCATGGCTTTCAGGTACTACAATAATTTTTAAATTATCTATCCTGGATCTATTTTCCAGGTCAGTTGTTTTTCCAATGAAATATTTCTCATTGTCTTCTATTTTTTTCATTCTTTTGGTTTTGTTTTATAATTTCTTGATTTCTCATAGAGTCATTAGCTTCTATTTGCTCCATTCCAATTTTTAAAGAATTATTTTTTTCAGTAATATTTTGGAACTCCTTTTCCATTTGGTCAATTCTGATTTTTAAAGCATTCTTCTCCTCATTGGTTTTTTGGACCTCTTTTGCATTTGGGTTAGTCTATTTTTAAGGTGTTATTTTCTTTAGTATTTTCTGGGTTTCCTTTAGCAAGCTGTTGACTTGTTTTTCAATTATTTCTTTTGCATTACTCTCATTTCTCTTCCCAATTTTTCCTCTACTTCTCTTGCTTGATTTTAAAAAATCCTTTTTGAGTGGTTCCATGACTGAGACCAATTCATATTTTTCTTAGAGGTTTTGGATGTAGGAGTTTTGACTTTGTTGTCTTCTTCTGATGGTATGTTTTGATCTTCTTCATCACCAAAGTAAGATTCTATGGTCTGAGGTTTTTTTTTCCCATTGTTTGCTTGTGATCCCAGCCAACTACTTGACTTTTTAACTCTTTGTTGTGGTAGGACTCTGCTTTCAATGTGGAGGGTGTACTGTCCCAAGTTTCAGGGGTTTTGTGCAGCTTTTTTTCAGAGATACTTCTAAGGACCTGTGAATTTTCAGTCCTTCCAAAGTGGTATGATCAAAGGAGAAGTGTTTATTCCCTTTCTGGTGTGTGCTGTGATCTATGAGTTACCACAGGCACTCTTTTCTGCCTTGGAACTGTGAGGAGGATTCCTTCTCCACTGCCACCACAAGCTCTGCCATACCAGCACTCCTCCTTGCCCCAAGACTGCCACCCAGGACTGAGACCCAGATCCAAGCATGGGCAAAGCAAAGGAATACTGCCTCAATGGCTACAAAGAGATCCCTGCAATCCCCCTCTAATCAGCTATTCAATCCTCCCAATGTCTGTGGGCTAAGAGCTCTGGAAACAGCCTGCTGCACTGCCACCACCCCAGGGCTGGGACCAGACTGTGCCCCTCTCTTGCCCATGTCCAACAGACCTTTTTTTTTGAAAAATTTTTATTAATTTATTTTGAGTTATCAACAGTCACTTCTATAAGCTTTTGAGTTTTAAATTTTTCTTCCTCTCCCTTCCCACCTCCCTCCTCTAGATGTTGTGCAATCTGATATAGGCTATACATATACATTCTTATTAAACATATTTTCATATTAGTGATGTTGTAAGTAAGAATTAGAACCAATAGGAGGAACCACCAGAAAGAGGAAACAAAACACAACAGAAAAAAAAATAGCAAATAGTATGCTTTGATCTGCATTCAACTCCATAGTTCTTTCTTCTTTGTGGATCGCATTTTCCATCACAAGGCCTTTGGAGATGTCTTAGATCCTTGTATTGCTGAGAAGGGTTAAGTTTATCAATATTAGTCACCATATAATGTGGTTGTTATTGTTTGTAATGTTCTCCTGGTTCTGCTCAAGACCTTGCAGCTTCTACATTAAAAGACCGTAGGTCATGAAACATGATATTCCGTAAGGCAAAGGAGCTTGGATTACAACCAAGTATCAACTACCCAGTGAAAATGAGCATGATCTTTCAGGGGAGGAGATGAATATTCAATGAAATAGGGGACTTCCAAACCTTCTTGATAAAAAGGTCTCAGAACTCAACAGAAAATGTGATCTTCAAATACAAGACTCAAGAGAGACATAAAAAGGTAAATGGGACAGAAATATACAATGTATTGTTAATAAGGGTAAACTCTTAACATTGCTACTAGAGAAGATGACACTTGTTCCTCTTGAAAACTGTATTGTTATTACACCGTGTTAAAGGAGTATACATAAAGGGGGTGAATATAAGTTGACTTTGATGTAATGATAAAAACAAATCTAATCAAGTGGGTTAAATGGATCCATGTAAGTGGATTAATCTGATTTAAGAAAATATATTGAGAGAAAAGGAAAGGAGGAGGCAGACAAGGGCAAATTACACTACAGGAAAAGACACAAAAACCAATTGCAGCAGAGGGAAAGAAGGGAGGGAGATAAGCATTGTTTGAACCTTACTCTCATCAGATTTGGCTCAAGAAGGGAATAACATAATCAGTTAGGTATAGAAATCTAATTTGACCTATAGACAGTAGGAGGGAAAAGAGGAAAGGAAAGGGAGGGGCAATAAAAAGGAGGGAAGAAACAGTAAGGGTAAAGGGGAAGAAAAAGGAAGGGGCTAATAGAAGGGAGGAGGGAGTGAGGGAGGCAGGGGTCAAAAGTAATACACTATTGAGGGGGGAAAAGGAGAAAGGAGAAAGAAAACCAACAGACCTTTTCTACTGACCTTCTAAGTTTCCTTTGGCATTTGTAGGTTGAGAAATCTGGAAACTACCACAGCTGCCAGTGATTCAGTCCCCTGAGCCCTGCTCCAGTTTCCCTAGGGCCTCATCTTTGCCTGCATGGCCCACGCTGAACTGTGCTCTTCTCCCAGCCTGGCACAAAAGACCTTTCCCATCAACATTCCAGGTTGTCTTGGAATGGAAATTTGTTTCATTCTGTCTTTTTTGTTGGTTCTGCTGCTCTAGAATTTGTTTAGAGTCATTTTTACAGGTATTTGGTGTCATTTGGGGGAGAACTCAAGCAAGTCACTGCATTTACTCCACCATCTGGCTCTGCTTTCATACAACTGTTTTCAAAGTAGAGCCTATTTAAATTAAACACAAGAATGGGTGAGTAAACAGGATGTGTTTACAATATTTCCCTTACATCTGAATAAACCTGACATTAAGTTTCAAGACCCACCTCTTTTTTTAACCCCACGGAAAGGAATATACACAGAATATGAAAAGAATAAATCCATTAGGATTAATTTTGCTACTCATATGGATGCTTACTTGCATACTAGCTAGAAATCAATGTTTTTATTCTAATTGGAATGAGCAGTACAAAAGTATTAGGCTGTTTGCAGTAAGGAATTTATTCTATATCTTTTCTTTAGGAATATGGAGAACAGCCCCCTTCAGGCTTTTCCTTTTTCAGACTTTGATTAGCATCATTTGCATATAGAAAAGCTAGAAATCTGAATAGTTAACAGTGATAATGACTTTGCCTTCTGGATGTTGAGCTACTCTTCCTTTTCCTTACTTAATCATTTATATGAGTAAGTGAATTTTAGATGCAAAAAAAGTGCAAGCCACAAACACCAAATCTCTTTTGTGGTTATTGTGAAAATACACAATGCTTCCACTCCAGTCACCACAGCCATCTTCTAGGAAAGCAATCCCTGAGGAGAAGGGAGCAGCTACATCCACCAACTGCCAACCAGCTATCAGAGAGCAGGAAAACCATCTTAGCTGAAAGAAACCACCCAGAGGGAGAAGCAGCATGTTACAGGAAAGTCAAACTACCATCATTACCTCAAACATCCCCTCCTTTTTGACACAACTAAAGTCTGTCTATGACCCTGATCCTTAGGAATATCAATGATTCCAGGACAGTTCTCATAGGCATCATCCTGGAAAGCCATACATATGGAGATCCAGCCTGACAAATTTTCCTTCAGATGCTACTATAGACTCAGAAAACAAAGTGCTACACCAAAGTCTTTAGCACTTTCAAATGATTCTAGTAATAGAATGACATTAAAGAAGAGGCATTTGATATTACATACTAAAGATGATGAGATCTTTCCATCTAACTTGCAGATAAAACCTTCAAGATGTACTGTCATCTGAAAAATTCCTTGAGAGCAGGGACTATCTTACTCATCTATTTGTATCATGAGCCCTTGGCACTATAATTAGTGCTAAAATGCCTCATTCATTCATTGTGGCATGGCCTGCAGAAATACAAATTTAAGAAGAATATTAGTCACCATTTGCTAGCTTGAGATCTATAATGGAGGGGACTTTGACTTATACCAAAAAAAAAGTGGTAGAAGAGGGGAGGACAAAAGCTAAGTCCAAAGGAAATAACTTGTTCATATGGTCATACTCTTTCTTCTAAAGTAGTTTGGCCCCCGGGATTAGGATCCCCTTCTCTTGACATGGAAAATCTCCCAATCAGTGCTTTCCTGGCAATAGAATAAGAGTCTGCTTTTTTTCCCCAAAAAGCTGGCTTAAAGCATGTAACTTCAGTCTGACCAAGTATTTCAGTGGGCACCATTCAGCAGAAAAGGAACTAATAATTTCAGGGGAGCAGTGTTTGGTATCATTCTGTAGAACAATATTTATTACTGCGTGGTAGTGTAATGTCTACTGGAGACAATGAGATCAAAGTCAACAAGAACAGCCTGGAATAATTAGATAACATACCTCTCCACATTCCCCCTTGCCATACATGTTCCCTACATAGGTGTCCCTCCACTTTTGTCTCCTTTTTGTGTCCAATCTTTCCATTGATTTTTTTTTGTACCTATGGGAGTATACTGCTCAAGTTCATCGTAAAGATATTCTCTTTCTTGCAACTCAATTTGATCAAATGCTTTTGCTTTCAGTTAACTCTCTTGCCATTATTTAAATGGGAGAAAACATTAGTGGGTGCTTGGAAAACATATTTTGAGAATTACAGACCCACAGAGAACTGTGAACCTAGTATAATTACCCACTAAGGGAGCCAGTCTATGAGTGCAAGTTGGAAAGTGGTAATAAAGAGGGAAGAAGAAAAGGAAAATTGTTTTTTTCCCCAAATCCCAGCGTTTCATAGCCCATTTCCTACATTGAAAGATGAATTGAGTTCAACATAATATGAACAAAGTATTCATACTATTAAATGTTTATGGTTGTTTTATATTTGGAAAATCTAATTCTCAAGAGAGCCAGCTGATCTCTAGATATTTTGGTCACTCTCTCTATGCTTATAGAGACATAAGCTAAAGTGTGACCAAAATAGTAATGTACAGAAAAAGAACAGAAAAGTTGTTTATAAATATTAATTAAAATTTTGTGGTTATAAATATATATGGACTAAATATAAATAGAACTACTGTTAATGAGGGGCAACTTGAATAAGGATCTATTTTGAACTTCTGAACTCAGTATAACAAATCCAGATAAAGATGAAATCCAGATTATACCTGATACTCAGGCAAATGATCCTAGTTCTGACTAGTTTTATTGTTTTTGGGGAAAGCCAGTTTCTAGCAACTGCATTGAAACATCTGGTTTTGATAAACCATCCTTTGTTTCAGCACAATAAGGAACATCTTTCTCTTTATGTTATTGCTTTTTCTGAAAAGAAAGATTTTCTTTGAAAATGAATGGTGTAGAATATGTCTTTGTTCATCATGTGGAAATTCATATTAAAGAAGAGGGTCTATGATACTCAGTTCCAGAGTGTACATTGTTTTTATGTGAATTTAAACAAATGTATATATATACAGATGAAAAACATTCACACAGAAAGTACAGGAAAATACTTTCCTAGGGAAAAGTTTTAAAGTCAATTTCCTGGTTTTCATCATTTCCCTCCTTTTGTTGTTGCTATCACTTACAGACATATCTTGTGTGATCTGATTGCTCTAGCAGAGTATTACTGGATTATAGTCTCTCTATGTTGCTTTGCTTGCCAAAATGGCCTTGAGCTCCAGTCTCTCAGGTAGATGCAATATCCTTCTGTAAGTCTTCCTTGAATGATTATGGTAAATCTTGCTTGAGGCAATTTCTTTTTCCTCTAGCATTTTCCCTCTCTACTTAGCTATACTACTTTCAGCAGTTTTTGTGGTTTTTTTAATTTTCAAGACTCTGTTCCATTCAGTACCCTGCAGCCTAACAGACCTTCATAATACACTTTATTTCCCTGCTGCCTATTCCTCTAGGAATTAACTGGTAGAGCAGTGAAATTTTCAAACCTGGTAACAAAAGGTAATTTTGTAAAAAATATCAAAGATAATGTGTGTAGAGAATCTATTTAGTGTAACTTTTTCAAATATATATGCACTTTGAATTATATGTACATGTTTTATATATATATATAGTATATATTACATGTTTATAACATAAATTGCATATACATATGCCAATACGGGAGAAAAATGCACATTTTCTAGCATATCTATCAAAAACTTTTCTCCCCCAATTTTATGGTATATGTAAAATGGCAATTGGGTGGTAGATTATATTCTACACTATACATTAATATGATAAAGGGAAATATGTACCTGGCCTTCTAGGTTTTTTATTGGTTTAGACTATGCATCCATTTGATGAATTGTAAGGGACAGTCAGGCAGAATGTGAAGAGAATTAAGAGTCTGAGAGGAGCTTTGAGAGACCCATGATAATTTCTTCAAGGAAGAGAGGATTCTTAAATGAGAGTCTAATTTTAATTTAGGAAGAGTATACCTCTAAATTCAGTTAATAGGATAATGAGAAAACAGGTTATGCCACACTAAACTTATTTCTTTTTTATTGAATTGATGAGTTTTGTCTTAGCAAAGATGATAAACATGGACCCTCAAACAGACCACAATCAATTATTTCCCCAAAACTATATGCAACCTTCTGTTTTTATAATTTACATATTTGCAAAGGGAATAGAATGTCATTTGCCCTAGTGTTAAAAAGCTAATATTACTATCATCTATCTTATTTAATCTGTTTTGTAGCTGAGCAATGTTGTCTTCACTTAGATAGCTGTAGAAATTGGGTATGCTATTGGCTTGGGTCAGCTTTCATATACATTTGTATATGTATATTTAAGTGTTCATATTGATACTTCCTTATTTCCTAATTTCTTTTTTTTATGCAGAGTATACCGCTAGAAAATATCTATCAAAATCATTCATGCTCTGTTTACATGTAAAATGTAGGAATAAAGGCTAGTTGATAGTACAGTCAAATAGAATTGAAATCGATTTTAGACTGGGCTCAAAAAGCAATCTGTTGAAATCTATTTGGAGGAAGTCAGCAACTGGTGTCTATTTAATAAAAGTGAAGGATAATTCATAGTATCCCAAAAATCTTAGTGTAATTTTAAGCTTTAATAACTTCAGAAGAATAAATGTTACAAATGTGAAAATAACATGTATAAATTAATTATGTAATTTTTATAAACTGATGTTTTATTAAAATCACAATTGCTACAATTTTATGTTATATATCACTCCAGTTGACTTTTACATTAAAAAAAAAAAAACCTTTCACCTACTACTACTCAGGATTGCATTTTTAATCATACTCTTATGAAAGAACAAAGTTTTCATATCTACATGAGAGTTTTGATGTGCCCCAAGTAAGAGGATTTCTTCTAAGTAATCCACCAATCTGAGAAAATGTCATCTATAAACTGTTATGCATGTGATTATTAATAAAAGATTCCCCATCTTATTAAAATTTAAATTATTCAAATTTTACAAAATTAAATAAGTATAAAAGAAATTTATATAATTAAACATTTAAATGATTTTGTAAATATATAAAGCATCTATATTTCTGAAGTTATTAAGCTTAAAGTGTACTAAGACTTTTAGGACACTCTTTATAAATTACCCACTTTTGAGTATTTGCAAGGAGGAAATGTAAAGAGCAGAGTAGAAAGGGATTCAAGGCTGGAGGGTAGGGGATTAATGAAGTGGCTTCCTAAAAAATTAAGACTAGTTTTAGGGAGAGAAATGTGGCAGCACAGGTGTTGTTAGACTAGCAAAACAGGAAAGAATTGAACAAAGGAAAAGGTGAAGAATGGGTACAGGGAAAAAACTAGGGAAGAGAAGTAGAAAGAAAAGATATTATGATCATAGATAACATTTCAGAATTCAGACTTGGAGCTGGAGCAGTTTCACAAAATGTTTAGGTCTATGGCCTGATCATCCTTGCAGATGGCTTAAGAAAATGAAAATGCTGTAAAGGAGTTTGGGAACTATAAAAATGGGATTAGAGGGTCCATCAATATGAATACAAAACTTAGAAAATGGGTAATTTCAGGTTTATCATTATGTATGTACATGTTCTCAGCAAGATGTCATTTAATCCAGGTTGCTTTCAACCTATAACCCAATCCTCCATCCTGCCAAGTTTTGTGCCTCAGGTAAACATATTCTAATATTGCAAGACCTTTATGTATACTGGGCCTCATTACTAGTGTTCTTTGCATATCACATTGCTTTATAGAGGCAAATTTCTAAGTCTTTTAACTTGTGTAGCCTTTGTAACTAATATAATTTTTGTGTTATTCCAAAATGGCATTTGCAAACAAGCAAACAAATCCCATAATCTTCTACAAAGACTGTGATGTATTCTCTGTTTATCTCAATTATGCTTTTCTGATTAGTAACACTGCTGAGATAATTGCAAGTAATTTTGGGAAGATTCTATCTCCTTGCTGTATTCCTTTGGGGATGCTGATTTAGTACAGTTATAAGTAGAACTTCATTTCAGTTAGACAGTTTGTCAAAAAGCATCTAAGTGCTTATGTGTCAGGTACTCTGCCAAGCACTGGGGATACAAAGAAAGTTAACAACAACAACAACAACAATAACATTTCCTGTCCTCAGCATACATTCTAATGAGGGAGACAACAAATAACTAATCATATGCAAGATATATATGTAGTATATGGAAGGTAATCTGACATGTGAGGTCAATAAAATTAGGGTGGATGTGGAAAGACCTCTAGCAGAAGATGGGAGTTGAGCTGAATCTTAAAGGAAGCCAAGAAAATCAAGAAATACAGGGTGAGGGACATTATATCAGAGCCTTGTAGGCATGCAAGGAAGGTATTTCAGAGGCAGAGATGAGGAGATGGAGTATTATGTTTGATGAACTGCAAATAGGCCAGCATCCCTAAATTGTAGAGTGTATGCAGGAAAGTAATGGATAAGAAGACTTGAAAGTTATAAAGGGGCTAATTATGAAAAGCTTTCAATGCCAAAGAGACATTTTGATCTTGGAACTAATAGGTAGTCACTGATGCTCACTGAGAAGGGGGCAGGCATGGGGATTGGTGTGACAAAGTTAGATCTATACTTTAGTTAAAAATACTTTGGCAATTAAGAGGACAAAGGGTGGGTGGAAACTTGGGGCAGGCAGACCAGCTAGAAAGCTATTGTATTAGTCCAAATGTGAGATCGTGAGGATGTCCTTCAGGGTTACAGCTGGTTGAGTGGAGAGAAAAAAGAGGTATATAAGAAATGTTGTGAAAGTGGTACTGTGGTATTTACATTGAATATCGAAGTGAGGAGGCTCATATTCTTAAAATCTAGTCACTGCACAGATTCTTAAGATCTAGCCTGCTTTCATTAGCAATACAAAATGCTTAGATTCCTAAGAGTCTGCTCCACATGACAGATGTTCTAATAAATCTTGTCTTTGGTTGAAAAAAAAAAGAATATTGGAGTGAGGCGTCAAGGATAACACTTAGGTTAGATTGTGAACCTGGATGTCTGAAAGGATGGTAGTGCCCTTGACAGTAATTGGGAAGTTATGGTTTTGTTCAGAATGTGTTTGATTTGAGAGGTCTATGGTTCTTTTTAAATATTATTTCCACTAATAAAATCATATTAGTTTCTGATGTTAAACTACTTGATAATGCCTAGGACTTTAGTGTCAAGAACTTTCTTTTCTAGGTCGTCAGTAGTTTTTTGCACTAACATCTGCAAGAATAGTAGCCAAGATACACTTCCACTGGATTTGAAAACTAGGATGATGGCTAAGAGCTCTAGTCTAGATTTTGGGATTAAGGGTCCTGGGCATTCCTCATCAGGTTTTGATGAGAGGTCCTCCTCAAGGTAATTGTGGTGATCCGACTTGCCTTACACATGCTTCCTCCTATCTCTCCTCAGGGAGCCTTGCAACTTCAGTTAAGTTGGTTTGGCCCTGTGTGTGGTAGTTGCTTTATAGTTAGTGGGATGGATGACTCCATCTTTAAAGAAATCCTTCCCAGGTGAGGGCCATAAGGGATAGGCTCAAAGCAGGAATTGTGGTCCATGGGGGGCTGGCAGCACTAGGACTTCTGTTGCTATCTACCTGTTGTTGGCAGTTTGCCAGTAGTTGTTGCTGGTGATATTGAGGAATGTGGGTTCCGTCTCCATAGTGATTTCTTCCCTCAGTATTGACTATGAGATTGTGTGCTGTAAGTAGGTCTGCTTTAGGTGGAGATTTTTAGGGGGGGGAAATGTGAGATGTAGTGGGGGACTACTATTCCCAAAGCTCTTGGGTTCAGAGTCATGGGTCTATCAACAATGTTTTAGTGTGTCTGTTTTCCCACCTCCCCTCAGACACTGGTGATTTCCATCCTTTATCACCTTTGCTATTTTGAGCACCTGAAACAAATCTTTACTGTTATCTTAAATTGTATTTCCTTTGACTCAAAGTGAAGTTAGCAGAACCAGGAAAACAATATGCAGCACATCATACCTATAATAATGTAAATGAAAAGAAAGCTCAAATCAAGTTCTGATGGGGGATTGTGGTCAAGGTTGTTGGGGTAGTTTCATTTGCCTGACATCTACTTCCTCCTATCTCTCTATCAGAGTGTCTTGCAGCTACAACTAGGATGGCTTGCTTGCTCAGCATGTAATAGCTGGTTAGCAGTTGGTGGGGATGACTAGCTATTTATCAATGGGAGTTATTTCTCTGATGAGAACTTAGTCTTACTGTCAAGGAGTTTGACCAAGATTACATAATAAATTAGGGTTGAAATTGGATTTGAACTGTCAATTCAATGAAATTTCTCTTAGAGCATAAGAGTCTACAATATGAATTTTGGAAGAAAATTGTGGTATTCAGATTCTCAGCAATTAACAAAGTGCTCAGCATATAGTAGATACTTAATAAATACTGATGAACTGATTGATTGCTTTAATTTGCTCTATCACTCAGTTCTGGCACATGTGACACATTGCTTGTTGACTTAAGGCTGAATCTGGAAGTTTCTCACCTTACAATCTTCCATTCTAAGATACACTTGGTAAAAATTGAGGAAACAATGTTCCCTAACCCATTTCAATGTGCCTGAGAATAGCAACAATATAAACCTGAGGAGGGAAAGGACTAACCCTTTACCCCCAAAAGTTTTGCCCAAATTGTTTAGAGGTATTCAGGGCAAAGATATATCTTGGTCTGAATTTTAAAAATAGCTGGTCCACTTTTCCCTTTGAGTTTTTAGATGAAGCACAAGAAACTTTATAAAAAACTAAACTGAAGTTTTGGAGGCTATTTATTCTGTTTATCCAGATTGTTTCT
Organism: Vombatus ursinus; assembly: GCF_900497805.2. Taxonomy (NCBI): domain Eukaryota; kingdom Metazoa; phylum Chordata; class Mammalia; order Diprotodontia; family Vombatidae; genus Vombatus; species Vombatus ursinus. Next base: position 13,044,784 of record NW_020954583.1, read on the forward strand.
TTTTAATAAAAAATTAATCCTTTAATTATTTTCTTTTTCAAGGATAGTTTTAAAAATATAAGTGGAGCATATATTTTTCATAGAAATGGGTAAAAGATGAATTATTAAATAAACAAAACAGAAAAGCAAGTGCAAAATATAAAATTTTGATGACAAAAAAAGAAATCAAATTTACTTTTATACTAGCAAAAGTAATGGATCTAGAATAAGAAGGTAAGCTATTGAATTGTAAAAAAAATCTTTGCAATGAACATCTCACAAAAGTGTATGGTATTTAAGATATATTGAGAACTAACAGAAACATATAAGACTAAAAGGTATTTACTAGTAGATAAGTGGTCAAATGATATGAATAAACAGTTCTCAAAGGAAGAATTAGAAATTCATAATACCCATGAATGTGCCATATCACTAATAAAATAGAAATGTAAATCAAAACATCTATGAGATACATCTTACACTCAGAAATTTACAAAGATGACAAAAGACAGGAATAATAATGTTGAAGGAGTGTATGGAAAGACACTAAGATAGTGTTGGTCTAACTATAAATTAGTATAACTATTCTGTAAAACAATTTGGAATTATTCAAATAAAGTAATTGAGATATGCACATAAAGTAGCTAAAATGACCATACCTTTTATTCCAGGGATTCTACTGATAATCTGAAATCTGAATTTAATCTGAAATCACCCAGTTCTGACTGTCTGAACAAGAGAAAAAGTGAAGACAGGGCCAGACAGTGGCTATACCTGATATATCGTTAATTTATCTAAAATCTGAATCAAATAAATCTGATAATAATCTCAAATCCTAAGTACCTAATAAGATGAAGAAACACTATAAAGACCAAGAGTCATACCCCAAAAGAAAAATGTTCAAGGGATATAAACAAACTATTTTCAAAAGAATTACAATCAACAAAAATATGAAATATTGTTGTCACTAGTAACATGAAATTCATTTTTTTAATTTTAAAAATTCTCTTGATGCCTCATTTTTATATCTAGTAAACTTAATATGCCACCTCTCACCTGATGAGACTTCCCTCATAACAAACTAAAAATAGTTAAGTAAAGCCAACAAACATAGCTACTATGTATGACACTGCTACATCTTTAATCCCCCCACTTCTCTAACAAAAAGAAAGTGCCATGTTTCCAAATCACATTTCTGGAGGCAAAATTGGTCCTGATGACTATATGGCATTCTATTGATTTTGAGGACTATTTTCATTAACCTTATTGTATTTATGACACATTGTATATTATTTTGCTGGTTCTGTTAACTTCATTCCTAGGAAAATACAAGTTAAGATGACTGATGTTTTACCTCATGTCATTATAGAAGCAAAGAGGATAAAGGATGGAAATTGTCAGTGTTTGAGGTGATATGGGAAAATAGGCACACTAAAACATTGTTAATGGTGGTGTGAATTGGTACAACTTTTCTGGGAAATAAATTGGAGTTATATGAACAAAGTCACCAATTATTCATCTCCTTTATCTCACCACTCAGGTATCACTCAATCAGTAAGTATTTATTGAGCACCTACTATGTGACAGACACTGTGCCTTCACGGAGATTACATGCTTGGTCTACCTTAGTACACCCCCAAGGAGGTCAAAGACAGAGAGAGATACTTATAGTATTAATGTTATGGTAGCAAAACACTAGAAATAGTGGTTCCTGTAGTTGTAGCAACATTATAACCACTACATTGGGGTTAGTTTTTCTTAAGAGGTTTTAAAGGCACTCTTAGGTATATTCAATGTGAATATTCTTCAAGGACCCTTCCTGTTGATAGAGTTAAGTGAAGTGCCCTTTACTTCTCCATTATGCTACATTAGCCAAGCATCAGAGAACACCTGGAACTCCTTGTGCTTGTTGTTGTTGTTGCTATTTGTATCGTCCAACTCTTCATGACCCCAATATGCAGTTTTCTTGCCAAAGATGCTGAGTGGTTCACCATTTCCTTCTCCAGTGGATTAAGACAAAAAGACATTAAGAAACTTGCCCAGAGTTGCATAGCTAGTTAGTGTCTGAGACCAGATTTGAATGCAGGCTTTCTGACTCCAGGCCTAGAGCTCTACCCAATGAGTCACCTAGTATTTAAACTCTAGTTAATTGTAATTGTCAATTTTGGTCACTGAGATTTGATAGTCAAACAAACTTCTCTTCTTTCAGTAGACAGTTAGGGCACTATAGAATAATCATATCAGATGCAGTCACTATGTTGCTTAGTTTTTTTTTCTTAAATCTGTTTTTCTTTCTTAGAAAAGATGGTTTGATTCGCAGGAGGTGGTGAAGAAAGAAAGAAAGGATTTAAGAAATATGCAAAAATTTAAAATTCTTTAGTACAAAATGAATCTTTTTGCAGTCTTGTTTAATTAGATCTGAATGTCATTATCAGCTATATGTTGACCACTAGGAAACATACTATTTGTCTCATGGTCACAAAATATTGTCATAGTAAAATCCAGTATACTTCTTGACAACTATAAGAAATTTAGTTTGAGTGTACGTGTGTGTATGTATGTATGTATATATATATATATATATATATGCATGTAGTATGGTAGGAAACTCAAAGGAGTTTCATTCTCAAAGCTGTCAGTATAAGATGGAGACAAACAAAAACAGAGAGAGAGAAAAAGAGAATAGCTATTTATTCATTTATATATTAATCCATTCACAGAATTATAGAATCTCATTGTCAAAAGGTACCTCAGAAGTCATGTAGTTCAGCTTATGCCTTAATAAGAATGTTACATGTAATATTCCTAACGAGTGATTATGCAACCATCATCTTTGGTGTCTCCAGTGATGGGAAATTTACCTATCAAGGTATCTCATTTAATTTTAATATTTCTAATTGTTAGGAAGCTTTTCCTGTAATTCCCATGAGATTAGTTATTATTTTATCTTCTGTATTTACATCATCAGCACCTACCAGAGTGCCATGCTCATAATAGGTGATCATCAAATGCTGTTCCATTTTGATTTTTAAAAATTTTGACATAGGTGAAATCATTGCTCCTGAAATTTTCATACATTTATCCTAACTATACCTTCTAAGGCAAAGTATGAAAAGATGTCATCTTCTATAGAATAATATTTGCAAAATCCTTCCTGTTCTCTTTTTATGGCTTAATCAAAGATGCTCTCAATGTGCATTTGTATATTATTTTCATAAAAGTCCTCTGTTGTTGGGAATGTAGGCATATGTGCTGGTAGTTATTGATATTCTGCTTGCCTTCTAAAATTATCAATATCTAAGATATTGTTATGTTTTCCCTTTTTTTAGATGACTTAAGAGTCTATCCTTCCACATCTTTAAAACTGAATTAAATACAGTACAGAGCTCTTTTATGTATAGTTAATGTGGTCTGGCTGCTCTTTTCATCTTTGTTTCCTCCAGTGCCATTTCTTCTTCTTCAGGCAGCATAGCTAAGAATATAATGTTAGAATTATGGCACCACTATCCTTGATGGTGAAAAGTGTTTTTTTTTTAATTTAAATAAAAACTTTCTTGATTTTCTTTCTTTTTTTTTTGCAATTTTTATACAACAGTTTTCCCTACTAACATTCCTCATATTTGATCTATAAAATTATTCTAGCCCATTGAGTCCTTTTCTTGTTGCAGGGGATGGGGTTGTTAAAATGAATTCTCTCATCAGAGTTATTAGCTATACCTCCCTGCTTTGTGTCAGTCCATTTGATACAGTGGAAAAGTGGAAAAAGTACTGAATTTGGAATAAAGGACACTGGGTTTGAATCCTGGAGCTGCTACTTAGTATCTATGAAATCTAAGGTAAGTCAATCTTTCTGAGTAACATGTCCCTTACATCTCTATCAACCTCCCAATCTTTTATCCTATTATCTCCCAATTTGATAAGCTGTTGATTCTGCTTTCATTCAAGTCCTTGATAAAACTATAAAACAAAACAGAACCAAGATAATAAAGACTTCCCAAAGAACAAAATTATTTTATTCACTCACACATACATATTCAAAGAATAATCTATTTCAAACTCTAAACAGAGATCTATTAGTCTTAAATAGATGACTCAAGTGATCTCCATTTCTGTCTTTCTCCAAATAGTTCATTACTTCAACTCATCAAATTTTCAGCCTACCAATTGACCCCTCTCGTACTATGAGATCAAACCTATTAGTCATTTATCTCATCTCTTGCCTGCCATCCTTGCTAAACCAAATGACTTGCTTAGTGTCTTCTTGCAAAATAAACATTATCCAAAAATCTATAACAGCTTGTCATTTACAGTTTCACATTTGGTATGTGATTCTACAGAGCAATTGTCTACTTCATCTGCTCCATTGCAGGCTAGGTTACCATGAGTGCCTGATTTCACATTTAATTTTGTACTAACATTCTGTGTCATAATTATCCTAGGTAGCACTATAAAATTAACTATTTCAGCAGTGATCATTTATGAGTGACCCTTCATTAATCAAATTATTTGAATTCTGATTCATTTTCTTCTCTTTTCAAAGTTGTTGACTCAGGTACCTATATTCTTCAATCCAGTCTTCAAGCCTTTCTTTAGGCATTTATTTTGCATCTTATTTGTGACTAATTAATATAATTTTCACATTTTTGCATTGAATTTGAGTCCAATTTGGTTTCTCTCTTCAATGAATTTATACAATAATTAACTATTCAAGAATTTCTAAAGTAGTAAATTTTAATAGTTAAAGCACCTTTATTGATTTCCATAGACACATTCCAAAATTTTCTGCTCTACAATTCCATGTGCCACAGATTTTTTCTCAGAATTATATCATAAATATGACATATTTATACCATTTTGTGTTACTTGTTAGAACTGTGACAGTTAGTGAAGTATTTATATTCATTGTATAAAGTAGAGTTTAGAGCAGGCCACCTTGAATCTCCCTAAGGCAAGCTCTATGCTTCGTTTATTCAGCTAAATAAAAAGCAGTCTTTCTGGCAAAAGTTGTAATCAGTCATATCATGAGACTGAATTAGCTGTGTTTTCCTTCCCTTTAGCTTTTTTTAAAAGCAGAGAAAGAACATCGTTTTTCACCTTATTCCATATTTATTACCTTGTTCCAACCTTTCAAATAGTTTGTTAGATTGAAAAAAAATCTTTAGAGATACCATTTTTTGTTTCATATTGTCATGAATATTTCTTAATGAGTAAGTAGAGATATTAACCCAATTATCCAAGGCACAGCCTTCTTGCAAGGTATGTTTGGGGATAGTATCTAGTTTTCTGATGATTAAAGTTAAACTAAAGGTAATGGCAAATCTAATAATCTCTTTAAAAGAAATTCATTGGCCCAGCAGATTTTCATAAATATCACTGAGTAACCTAGTTTAGTAAGAGTTTTCTCTCTCATACAAATATTCTCATATAAAAACTTCTCTCTCCCTTCCCCTCCTTCTCTCCATCCCTCCCTCCCTTTCTCCTCCTCCTCCTCCTCCTTCTCTCTCTCTCTTTCTCTGTCTCTGTCTCTCTCTCTCTGACACACACTTCCTATTCCTGCTTAAAATCTGGAGAGACATATGAATTATAAGTTCATTTTTTTATGTTTCAGAATTATGTTTTTTGCAGCCAAATGTTTATTAACTCTAACAATGGTGGACAGGTAGATGTTTAACAAGTATGTTAAAAACAGGAACGTTTCATTAAATAATAGAATTTCAGAGATGAAAGGGACATCAGAGATCACCCAATCAAACCTCTTCGTTTTAATGGTGTAAAAAGAGAGGTTCCAGGAGCTTAAGTGATATGGTCAAGGCCAATCTCCTTTGCTGAATCTTCATCCATCTTCTGCCCCCTAAGTGTGGGGATACCACTCTATTCTGGGCCCTCTTCTCTTTTCTCTCTATGCTCTTTTACTTGGTGATCTGACTCTCAAATCTATATGTCCAATCTTAATCTCTCTTTTAAGCTCCAGTCCCATATTGCCGACTGCTTATTGGACATTTTAATGTAGATGTCCCATACACATCTCAAACTGAATGTGTCCAAAATAGAACTCATTATCCTTAATCCAAAATCTTTCCCACTTCTGAATTTCTGTATTACTATCAAAGGTACAACCAATTTTCCAGTCATTCATTCAGGTTCTCATTCTTTCCATCATTTTCAACTTCTCACTCAGTCACTTTCTACATACCCTAATAGTTTCCAAATCTTGTTTCTATCTTCACAAAATCATTATCTTACCTTTACTAGACCAACATCCCAGGCAACACATCTCAACTGAATCACTGTAATATCCTCCTTATTGTTCTCCCAGACTCATCTCTCCCCACTCTAATCTATCCTCCACACAGCTACTACAATGTTTTTTTCCCCCTAAAGTACAGGTTTATCCATGGCATGTGCACACACACACACACACACACACACACACACACACACACACTAAACTATCCTGACTCACTATTGGTTTTGGATCAATTATGAACTTTTTTTTCCTGCATTTAAAATTCTTCACAATATGGCCCTTTCCTTTCTTACTAATCGTGTTACATATTACTCCCTTCTACATCCTCTGTGATGCAGCTATAGGGACCTACTAATTGATCCTCATTAATGATGCTCTTTCTTCCATCTCCATACCTTTGCACATACCTCAAATGTTCTCCCTCCTTACCAATCTCCCTCCTCATCTACAGTTCTTTGAATCCTTAGCTTCCTTCAGGACTTAGCTCAACTGATATGTTCTATAAGAGATCTTTCCCTGCCATCTCACCTTACAAATTCTAGTTCTTTTTTTTAATTTTTTTGAGTTACTTTAAAGCAACTTTTACATGTAGCTAATTATGTACATGAAATCTCTATTAGAATGTAAGCTAACTCAGAGCAGTGTCTGAACTTGCTTTCATTTTGTCTCCCCAGGCCTTCACACATTGCCTTGCCCATGGTAACTTTTTAATATTTTTTGTTGATTGAAGTTATTATAAAACTGGCTTTGTGTGCTGAGGCCTCTGATCTTGGCAATTGGAGGCAGTAGGGTTCTGGCAGCTTACCTGGAGTTGGGCTGGAATCAGCAAGGCTGGAACTTTTGGGTAACTTTAGTTTGCCTGCTTTTCCTTTTCTTTAGCTTTCTTCAGCTCCTTTCAGATGGATGTTGCAGGGGGTTTATCTGCCTGGAGCCCTTTATACTGTTGCTTTCCTTATTTTTGCTGAGGCACTGGAAGACCTGTTTGCTGTAGAATGCCAAGGCACTTGATGGTCTTCTGAGCTGGTTTCCACCAGTTCCCCTGTCCTCCCTGAGGCCCTCAGAGGTCCAGTTGTTGGTGTTTGCTTGCTTCACCACCTGGGTTTCAGGATCTCCTCCTGGTTGGCAGTTGGAGGCTGTAGGGTTCTGACAACTTACCTGGTGTTGGGCTGGAATCATCAAGGCTGGACCTTTTGGGCAACACTAAGTTGCTTTCTTCAGCTCCTTTCAGATGAATGTTGCAGGGGGTTTATCTGTCTGGGGCCCTTTATAGTGCTGCTTCCCTTATTTTTGCTGAGGTACTGGGAGACCTGTTTGCTGTAGAATGCCAAGGCACCTGGTGGTTTTCTGAGCTGGTTTCTACCAGTTCCCCCATCCTCACTGAGGTACTTGGAGGTCCAGGTGTTGGTATTTGCCTGCTCCATCACCAGGGTTTGAGGATCTCCTCCTGGTTGGCAGTTGGAGGCTGTAGGGTTCTGACAGCTTACCTGGTGTTGGGCTGGAATCAGCAAGGCTGGACCTTTCGGGCAACTCTAGGTTGCTTTCTTCAGTTCCTTTCATTTCTTTTTTTTTTTTTTTTGGCTAGGCAATGGGGTTAAGTGACTTGCCCAGGGTCACACAGCTAGTAAGTGTTATGTGTCTGAGGCCAGATTTGAACTCAGGTCCTTCTGAATCCAGGGCTGATGTTCTATTCCCTGTGCCACCTAGCTGCTCCCTTCAGCTCCTTTCAGATGAATGTTGCAGGGTGTTTATCCACCTGGGGTCCTTTGCAGTGCTACTTCCCTTATTTTTGCTGAGGCACTGGAAGATTTGTTTGCCGTAGAATGTCAAGGCACCAGGGTCTTCTCCTGGTGTGCTAAAGTGAGGCTTTCCACTAGCCTCTCGTTCAGTACTGCTTCCCCCAGGGCAAGAGGGGCCTTTCAGGTTAATCCCTCAAGCTACCTTGGCTACTGCACTGCTGCTCCCTGGCTTTCTTCTGGTTCAGCTGTTCCAAGGTTTTTCCTGGGGCAATATTTTCTGGGCTTTCAGACTTTGATAGGGGAGGGTGAGAGCAACTATCTTTTTACTCTGCCATCTTGGCTCCCAGAAGTGAAACTCCCAATTCTACTTTTTAAGGAGTTGTTTCCTTTAGTTTACTTTTTTTTCCATTTGGCCAATTGTAGCTTTTAAAGACTTGTTTTCTACAGTTAATTTTTGTCCTTCCTTTTCCAAGCTATTGACCCTATCTTGCATATGTCCCATTTCTTTTCCTAGTTTTTCTTCTATCTCTCTTATTTGACTTTAAAAATCCTTCTTGAGCTCTTCCAAGAAGGCTTTTTGGGCTTGAGACCAGTTCATAATTCCCCTTTGAGGTTTCAGATGTGGGCATATTGACAATGTTGTCCCCTTCTGTATTTGTGCCTTGATCTTCTCTGTCCCTGTAATAAGAATCTATGGTCAATGTCCATTTCTGCTTTTTGTTTATGGTGTTTGCCTATTTCCTGACTTTAAAAAAAAAAAAGTTGAGTTCTCTGCTGAAGAGAAGGGGACACTTACCCAAGCTTCTTTTCTTGCTCACCTAGACCTTGCACAGGGATATTTCACTGCTAGAGGATGTCTGTCAGCCAGGAGCTTTCCTTCCTGGAGTTGTGCTTCCCAGAGTTGTGCTGAGGCATTGGGTGATTTGGCTGATGAAGAATGTTATCACCTGTGGAGGTTTTTCTGAGCTGTTGTCAGCCAGTTCCCCTGCCTGTACTGAGGCTCTCAGAGCTCCTGGGGGTGGTACTTAACTGCTCCACCATCCTTGGGCTCAGGATCTCCCCCTGATATGCTGAGATGGGGCTTGCTGCTTGCTTGCTGGGATGCCTCCCATCCTGTACTGTTCCCCATTCCCCAGAGCTAGAGGGGCATTTCCTCTTAATATCCAAGCTTCCTAGGCTACAAGACTGCTGGGCTCCATCTTTCTGTTGGCTCAGAATTTTTCCTGAGTGGATATTTTCTGGGCTTTCAGAGGCCAATGAGAGAGGGTGAGAGTGACTTACTTTTTATTCCACCATTTTGGCAAAAATCTGACTTTCAAATACAAGACTCAAAAAAGCATAAAAAGGTAAACAGGAAAGAGAAATCATAAGGGATTCAATAAGGTTAAACTGTTTTCATTCCTTGTAACTCCAAAAATCTTTCTCATAATTATGATGAGATGATTATATAAAATAATCAAATTAAAAGGTAAGAAAGAGAAATGCACTGGGAAAAGGAAAAATGGAAAGGTAGAATGGACTACATTATCTGATGTAAAAGAGCTTTTATACTGGAGAGGAATATGGGGGAGGTGGAAGAGGAAGTGTGTGAACTTTACTCTTCATAGAGTTGGCTCATGGAGAGAACAACATACACACTCATTTGGGTATAGAAATCTGTCTTCCCTTACAGAAAAGTAGCAGGGAGCGAGAATAAAATAAGGGGCAGGGTGCTAATAGAAGGGAGGGCAGATTGGGGGAGGGAAAAGTCAGAAGAAATCACTTTTGAAAATGGATTGAGTGAAAGGAGAGAATAAGATAAATAAGGGAATTCCTGTAGAATGGAGGGAAATACATAGTAATCATAACTGTGAAAAATATTTTACAGCAAGTTTCTCTGAAGAGCTCATTTCTCAAATACATAGAGAACTGAATCAAATTTGTAGAAAAAAGAGCTATTCCTCAGTTTATAAATGGTCAAAGGATATCAACAAGTAGTTTGCAGATGGAGTAATAAAAACTGTCTATTGTCATATAAAATATTCTAAATCACTATTGATTAGAAAAATGCACATTAATAAACTCTGAGCTATTATCCCACACCTATCAGATTGGCCAACATGACAAAACAAGAAGATGATAAATGTTGTAGAAGATGTGGGAAAATTGGAACACTAATTCATTGTTGGTGGAGTTGTGAACTGATCCAGCCATTCTGGAGAGCAATTTGGAACTGTGCCCTAAGGGCTATAAAATGTGTATACTTCAAGGGCTATTGATCCCAAAGAGATCATAAAAATGGGAAAAGGACCCACATGTACAAAAATATTTGTAACAGCTCTTTCTATGATGGCAAAGAATTGGAAATTGAGGGAATGCCCATCAATTGGGAAGTGACTGGACAAGTTGTGGAATATGAATGTAATGGAATATTATTGTTCCATAAGAAATGATGAGCAGGCAGACTTCAGAAAAACCTGGAAAGACTTGCATGAACTGATGCTAACTGAAGTGAGCACAATGAGGAGAACATTGTACATAGTAACAGCCACATTTGTACAATGACTAACTTTGATAGACTTAGCTCTTCTCAGCAATGCAAGGATTCAAGCTTCACTCTTCTGGATTTTCTCGACCTTGCCCCTGAAACTCCTTCATCATGGAATCTCACTTCAGCTCTGAAATACACACCTAGGAAGTGCTTTCTGCTCCTGCAGTCCTTCCTTCATGCCTCATCCAAGAACTTCCGTTTATGGAGGGTCCCTAAGCCATCTTTGCTTTCATTCCTCTCCTGGCTGTATTCTGAATTTTTCTATCCTGTGCCCCTCCTATTTTCAAATTCTTACAATGTATTACCCATTAGAAAGTAAGTTCCTTGATGGCAGAGACTGTTTTTGCTTGTATTTTCATTGCTAGTGATTAACACAGTGCCTGTCACATCGTAAATGCTAAATAAACACTTTTGACTAACTCACAATGCCTGGAATAGACTTCATTCCCATCTTTTCTTATTTCCTTCAAGGCCCAACTCAGAAACTATTTCTTTTGTGACAGCTTTCCTGACTTCCCTAAGTATAAGTAACTTTAGCCTCTTCAGATATCTTGACCCCTCCTTTGACCCTCTCATTAATGCTAACTCCCTTGAAATCTTTCTTGATCTCTCCCCTAGCTGATACTGAATTCTACTCTTTCCTTCCAGTTTTTTCTTCTCTTTCAAAATTTTGTGTATATATATATGTGTGTGTGTGTGTGTGTGTGTATACACACACATATATGCATGTATATATATGAATATGTATATATATATGTATGTATGTATATATATATTTACATGTTGTACCTAATAATAAAATGTGTGCTCTTTGAGGTCAGTGACTGTTTCATTGTTGTCTTTGTATTTTCAGCACTTAAAACAATATCAAGGTATTTGATAAAAATTCTTATTAATTGATTGATTCATATTAAAGTGAGAGTCCTTAAAATGTTAATGTGTCAAGCAATGAGGTTGCTACATTAAGCCCTTAAAAGTTATTATCATTTCAATGTCAAATATCTTTTTCTTGAGACAAGTACCTAAGGGTTAAATACTAAGGGAATGAGAGCTCTAATGAAATGTACAAATGCAAGATTTTGGAAAATTAGGCACTGCAAACACATACATACCTCTTCAGTATGTTACAGGAAGGGGGATGGCCTCAGCTGCCCTGAGCTGCTTAGGAATAACATAATGACACAGAATCTCTAAAAGTGGAGCATGCTGAGGGACAGAGGGCTCTGAATAAAAAACTGACAACCTTATGTGTCATATTTGTAGAAAATAGAATTTAGTTAAAAATTAAAAGTAGGTTGTGTACATGTATACGAGGGCATGAGGGGAGTGTTCTCCATGACACTCTTTCCTGCTGATTCTAAACTCATGCATAATAAAATCCCCCCTTCAAATTTATGTATACATTTCATATGAATTTTGCCTACAGAAAAAGCTTGGACTATATAAAAATATTTTCTATTATTTATTTCTTATCCTTAGCTGCTGACAGTATTTAATAACATATTTCTTTCTCGACAAATTGATATTTCCTTCATATTATAATTTCTAATCTTATCTTACTTCAACTTTTATGGATTAAAATATGTTCTCCCATTTTTCATTATAGATAATAAATAAATATTTTTAAGATTAATCTTCAATTCATAGGTTGTCTCCTCTCCATCAAGTATAACTGCATTGTGAATATTTGAAATACCAATTCACTTTATTCTACTGTGCACCTTAGTTTTGATTTTAAATAAATATATTACCCCAAAATTTTAATCTAACATTTTACATTAAGGTGCAAATGCAATATGCAGGCAGAAATATTTGATTAAGTAGAGGGAGTAAAGGGTATAGGATAAGGATAATATACTGATATATTACTTGGTATATTCTAAGATTACATATGTGTGTATATATTTATGTATATGTATAAATATAAAATTTCATAACAACCTGAAGCCGAAAATCTACACTAAAGACATACCCACCATTACCTGGAAGACTTAAAGCCTCTAATCTCAACTTCATCTAAATAATTAATAATTTTTAGGAAAGAAACAAAATTTCAGGACTGGTTACCCAAAGAGGTAACATGTACAACTTAATAGAGCTAAAACTGAATATTCACATTCACATTAATAGATGCATTTGTGTTCTGAAAGAAAGATTATATTTTTAGCAATTGGATAATTTGTTACTCATTAGAAAATTGTACTTTTATTTAATTTTTAAATGATAATAAAAATATTGAGAATGAACATGAACTGTTCTGAACATGAAAACATGCACATGGAAAATATTTAAATAAATTCCAAACAAAGACAATTTTTACATACTGTAGCTATGGCAAAAATCTAATTTTAAAGTGACTATGCCAAACACCTGGATAGAATGTGTATATATATATGTGTATGTATACACACACACACACACACACACACACACACATACCCCTCATAAACAGTGAAACTAAATGCATCTTCTCATTACATCAGTAAAAGTAATATCACTGTTAAAATGATATTCTATATACAATTCTGTATTTTATCCTCACAATAACTCTATGACATAGGTGCTATCATTATCCCATTTTACAGATGAGGAAAAATGTAGAAAAAGATTAAGCAACTTTTCCAGGGTCACAGAGCTAAGTGTCTGAGGTAGAATTCAAATTCAGGTCTTCCTGACTCCGCATCCAACAGAGCATTTATTTGTACTTGAAAGGGACATCCACAATTCTAGTACAATACCCTTATTTCATCAATAATGAAGCTGACTTCATAAGGGTTAAATTAATTGCCCATTTAATACCAGTGGTAAATGGAAGAATCAAAATTTAAACCCACATCTTGTGACACTAAATTCTACATGATTTTCAGTGTACCGCATAGCTTTCAAAGGGCAGATCCTGCTAAAGGCATCTCATCATCATCAAATGAGCTAAGCTATAAAAACATTTTGTCAACAATACAGTACTAAATAAATAAAAGCTTTTATTTTGATCCACATACCACCACTACTCCCCAATAAGTTACAAGTCTTGAAGATAAAAGATCTTGTTAATCAAACTCACATTATGTCATCAAAAACGTGATATCCATTTGGTTAAATAAATAATACATCTAAACAGTTTCAGACTTGACACCTTTGTAAATGTTTTTGCAATTTAGAACTATTATGAGTATTCAAGAATCACATCATTTAAGAATTGGAAAGGACCTCTTTGGCAATCTAATCCAATCTGTACTCAAAAGGAATTGTCAGATGGCAAGTAGGCATCCAGTCACTTCATGAAAACCTCTATTGAGAAAGAACCTGGGATATCTGAGACAGTTTATTACACAGCTACTGTAATCATTACAATAATTTTCTTAATATCTAGCTAAAATTTGCTTCTCCTCAACTTCCAAACATTAATTCTGATTCTTGCCCTCTAGTGCCAAAGAGAAGTACAATTTATTTTTTTTTTAATTCCTGATGAAAGTCCTTCAAATACTTTAAGACAGCTCTCTTATCCTTCCTGGGGATTTTCTCCTTTCAGCTAAATATCAACCATTCTCTAACTCAAAATTTATAAGGCATAGACTAAAGTTCCTTCCTCATCCTTGTTGACTAAAAAAGTTTTGTTGCCTTTATAGATGACCTTTATAAATTGTGATGCCCACAACTGAACACAATATTCCTGATTTAGTATGAAAAGAGCCAAGTGAAAAGAAACTATGACATCCCTATTCTAAAACAATGCAGGACAAGGTCTCTTTAGTACTTTTTTAAACTACTGTATCATGCTGCTTTCTCATATTGAGTCTGCTGCCCAACAAGACCCTCAGGTATCCACTATCTATCCTGTCTAACTATCCTGTAACTATCCTATTCTTACAAAGTTGATATCTTGAACCCAAGTGTAAAGCTTTACATTTACATCTACCAAATTTCATTTTATTCAATAGAACCTAATGCTGTAATTTATCAAGGTCTTTTTGGATCCTTGCTTTTTCATCCAATGTGTCAGCTATTCCCTCTCAATTTTATATTGATGACCATTGCATCTATTCCTTTATTCAAGTCATTGATTGAAATGTTAAATAGCACACTTCTGGCCACAGCTCTCTATGGTAATCTACTCAAGACATACTGTTAAAATAATGTTGAACCACAAACAACTCTTAGAATCCAGTCATTTAGACATTTCTGAATGTATTCAAATGTATTATTTTGAGCATATATCACTCCATCATTTCTACAAGAGTAACGTGACATACTTTATAAAATTGAGATTAATTATATCTATGATTTCTCCCTGTTCTACCAGGCTCCTAACTGGCAAAAAAAAAAGAAAGAAAGAAAGAAATTTCATCTGGCTTAAGCTATTCCTGACAAAATCATGTTATTCTTGAGAAAATGATGGAGTGATATAGGTTCAAAAATAATATAATTGGATATATTCACAAATGTCTGAATGACTGAAATCAAAGAATTGCTGATGGTTCAACATCAGTTTGTCAGTATATCTTAAGCTTTTTGTCACCAATGTTGCCTTTTCTGGATGCTTAATTAATTATTGGTTATTAAAAATAACCATCTCTTTAATGATCCATTAAATCATGGAATCAAATTCAAGCTTATTGACCTCTCAATTCCAGGTGATAGTTTCACTGATATTTTTTTCTAAATAATAACATGATTCGCTATTCTTCAGGCTTGTAGTACCTCTACCTTCTCCTTAAATCTTTCAAATGTCACTGAAAGTGGCTAAGTAATCACATCTGCCTATCTTCCAAGTGTTCAAAGATGCAATTCCTTTTTTAACCATTTATGATCTGTCATTTCAATCCCTGCCTTTTTTCTGTGGCCAGTTAAAACTAGTGTACCATACAACCAACATGGTGGTTGTATTCCTTCTATTATTTTCTTCTTTTCCCCATTGTTTGTTCTTCATTTCAAAGTGGACCAATTAAATGACAGGGTAATGACTTGTGTGTAAATTGGATTTAATAGAGGTAGAGTTGTGCAAAGTCCTTGGTCTCACTCTTACTTCTTGAACCATTTAAGTACAGTGGCAAACAAAAGTCAAGATGACTGGTGATGGAGCAGGATGTCTGACCAAGCTTTAAGCACTCCATAGCATTTGCTTCAGCTGCCTTCATGGCCATTGGAACAAATTGCTCTCATCCACTCATTTTGCTGGGGCAAGTCTTCACATGCTTAGGGTAGACACCTCACTAACTCCTGGTGGGTTTGAGGTCCATCAGTTGATGAGCATCCCTGAAAAGGGCTCTGTAAGCCCTTGTACCACAGGTGCTAGTCCTCTATGAACACCCTATATACCCTTTTTCACCAACTTCAGCTCCATATCAATTAAAGCACTCTTGACACTTTTTCTTGGACCATGGTATGTTTTTAAATTCATTCTATGGTGCCTGCCCTTACATCCATCTTATATGTGAATAATTAATATAGAGGGGAATCAAATAGCAGTAGAAAGGATTGCTGAAAAACTATCCTTCAAATCCTATCTTAGATCTTGATGAAGTGATGTGACCCTAGTAAGTCACTTTACATCTCTGTCTTGGTTTTCTCATCTGTAAAATGACAAGGTTGGATGTAGTTACCTTTAAGGTCCCTTCCAACTCTAAATACATGATACTATAAAAAACCAAGGTGGCTAGTAAGTTCCATATTTATCATTTCAGACAACTCCTATCTTTCTTCTTTGATGGGATTGTTTCCCTTTGTGTTCTCAGAATTTTATATCTGAGAAATACCCATACCTCCATGGATAATTTCACCCATAGAATTTTAGTCAATGGAAACCTGCCTACCATTGGACCCTTTGATTTCTGCTTTCCAAAAATCTGGGGTGCATGCAAGAGAGTGCCCACTTATTCTTTTTTTGTCACATCCACAAGAAGATTGTGTTCACACAATCATTTCCACTTCAGGAATCAGTCTTTGCTTGTCAGCAAGAATCAGATACAAAATATAATTCCTTTGTGTTGGTTAATCTACATTATGAAGGGTAAATTTGTTAAGGCAAATCAAGGTCATTAATTGTTCTACTGTTAGAAAAAGGGAGATGGGCAGAGAGAGAAAGAGAGATAGAGAATATCTGGATATTTGGCATTTCCAGTCACTAATATATGTTGTATTTGTGTCAGGTTTGTAAAGTTTCTCAAACCTTTCATCTATTTTTTTCACTCTGTACAGGTACTCCAAAATATTCCTCGACAAAAATTGTTACTGTTTCTGTCTCATTTAATCTTCACCCAAATGAGTTTTACGTCATTAAGTCTCAGTCGAATCACTGGATCTATTCTGCCTTCCTCCAGTAGGATCTCTTGTTATTGTTTGTTTCCTGTATCCAAACATCTTTATAAACTAAGAATATTTCAATTTATAAACAGAATTTTAAACATTTTTACTTTTTAAATAAAGTACTATATAGTATGAAAAGTATCATTATTCAGAATATTATAAGCTAAAGGGAGAACATGAACAGAGCTAACATTACTGAAGAATCTCTTAAAATGGAGACTAGGCCAAAGTATATTACTTGCCAACAATTTTATATCACATCATTCTATTTGTTTTTGTTTTTTAAGTGAGGCAATCAGGGTTAAGTGACTTGCCCAGGATCACATAGATAGTAAGTGCTAAGTGTCTGAGGCCAGATTTGAACTCAGGTCCTTCTGACTCCAAGGTCAGTGCTCTATCCACTGCACCACCTAGATGCCTCACATAGCATTCTATTTGGTGAATATAACATCTGCCAAATATTTTTCCCCTCTGACGTGATTGCATTGTCTCTCTCTCTTTGATTGTGTACTGGAAAAAATATTGCACTAAGAATCAGGAAGTTTACATTTCAGTTACAGCATTGTAATATTCTCACTTTATTAACTTGGGAAAGTACTTTTTGTGTCTAAGATTCATCACCTGCAAAATGAGGAAGGTAGCTAGATGCTTTCTAAAGTCCATTCTATGATTAATGCTTTGCAATTTCATGGAGTAGGTCTTTAGCTACATAAATCTATAATTAGTATAACCAGTCATCATTTACATATAAAAAGGAAGATATTAGTAAATGTGATACCTTTGCTAAGAAATAGGCTTAAAATCTAGGTAAAATTGTGAATTAGATTATTTCTCTTTAATCTCTTCACATGTCCTTTTAGTTTGTAATCCAAACTGCCCTTGAGGTGATACATAGCCTCATGTTATTTAAAGAGGGTATGTTCACTATTTATAATGTGATTGATTTTTTTCCTGTTTTAATAATGTAGTGAAAAAGTTATGAAATCACCCAAATTACATGTTCTTGGAGTTATTTCCCAAACTTTCCCCCTCACTCCCAACTGCTCATAATCCCCTTCCCTCTGAAATTATTTTTCATTTCTATTGTATAAATTTTGTATTTTTGCATGTAAAGCATTTTTTAACATTTTTTCCAGTCATTAGAATGTGAATCTTATGAGACAGGAACCATACCTTTGTGTTTTGTATCTCCAGCACTTAAGACTATTGCTTGGTATATAATTAATGCTTAATAAAAGTTTGAATTTAAATTTTTATATCAGAAATTTTACCATGCTTTATTATTTTGTCTTTGATTTCTTTTTTCCTTGACTATAATTCCATATGCAAGTGACCTATCAAAAAAGAGTCTACAAATTGCCTTATTCTGAAGCATAAGAGTATTAAAGATGTTGATTCTTTTTTCCCTATTCTTTCTCTCACTCCTCAGTAATGATCAATGAAATTTTTGCTTATAAATTTCCAAGGAAGGCATAATCTCTTTGATACCCATCTTGGGTGATATAAAAGGCAAAGTTATAACCAAAACACTATAAAGTTGTAGATGAAATATTCATACAGTCTATTTAATGTTCCATAAATAAGTAACTAAAAGGCATCTTAAGTAAATAATACACCATTACAATTGAGACTGGAATAACAAGGAATTTAGCTGCCATATTTTAATGCTTTATGCTTTAATTTTGATGGGTTCAATTTATTACTGCATATGATTTTAACATAAAAATCGATGTTGACCTTTTCTCTTTCTTGCATACATGCTAAGTGAGACTGAAACAGGGTGGAGAGGGGAATCTATACTTATTCTATCCAATCACAGTATTTTATTTTTATGAAGACATTGTTGTCAAACAATAGTCTCTTAAGTATCATTTGATTATCTTATTGTGATAACTGCCAATTTCTTATTTATGAAGACTCTGGTGATCTGAGGAAAAAGCAGGGGGTGATTTAACATTCATAATTCTTTATTATGTCCAGTATTTTGTAATCTAAAAATTGCCATTTAAAGGATTATGTCATAAATACCAAATTCAGGACCCATTAATGAGATTTTTAAAATAAATAAACATCAAAGTTTGTGTGCAATGATGGCCTGAGTTTGAATCCTGGCTCTCCCATTTATATAAATTAATACTGGTCAAGCATAGCTTTGTTAAATGTGATGAACATTAGGTATTTAGTTTGCACCACAACAAAAAATTTTTGAAAGTAAAAAAATGTATGTTTTAATCTGTATTCAGACACAAACAGTTCTTTCTCTGGGGATGGATAATATTTTTCATCAAAAGTACTTCAGAGTTGTCTTGGATTGTTATATTACTGAGAACAACTAAATCATTCACAGCTGATCATCTTACAATATTGCTGTTACTTTGTACACAGTACATTTCACTTTGTATCAGCCCATGCAAGTTTTTCCAGGTTTTTCTAAGAGCATCCTGCTCATTTCTTTTTTTTGGCAAGGCAATGGAGGTTAAGTGACTTGCCCAGGATGACACAGCTAGTAAGTGTCAAGTGTCTGGTCAAAGACCACATTTGAACTCAAGTCCTCCTGATTCCAGGGCCCGTGTTCTATCCACTGAGCCACCTATCTGCCCCCATCATTTCTTAGAGTACAATAGTATTCCATAATAATCACATACTGTGACTTGTTCAGCCATTCCCCAATTGAGGGGCATACCCTCAATTTCTCATTCTTTGCCCCCAGAAAAGAGCTGCTATAAATATTTTGTACATATATGTCCTTTTTCTTTTTGTTTTTTGTTTTTTTTTTTTAAATCTCTTTTGTGATAAAAACCTAGTAGTGGTATTGCTAGGTCAAAGAGTATGCGTGGTTTTATAGCCCTTTGAGCATAGTTCCAAATTGCTCCACAGAATGATTGAATCAGTTCATAACTCCACTAATTTCACATTGCCTTCTATTTTTTCATTCTTTTGATTTTATTTTACTGTGTCTTGATTTCTCATAAAGTCACTAACTTCTATTTGCTCAATTCTAATTTTTAAGGAAATATTTTCTTCAGTGAGCTTTTGGACTTCCTTTTCCATTAGGGCAATTCTGCTTTTAAAGGCATTATTCTCCTCAT
Organism: Vombatus ursinus; assembly: GCF_900497805.2. NCBI lineage: Eukaryota > Metazoa > Chordata > Mammalia > Diprotodontia > Vombatidae > Vombatus > Vombatus ursinus. The sequence continues at coordinate 13,064,668 of NW_020954583.1, forward strand.
TGTTTTTTTAGGCCTCTTTCACCATTTGGGTTAGGCTGTTGTTTAAGGTATTATTTTCTTCAGTATTTTTTGGGTCTCCTTTAGCAAGCTGTTGTCTAGTTTTTCATGATTTCTTTGCATCACACATTTGTCCTCCCAGTTTTTCCTCTGCTTCTCTTACTTGCTTCTCAAAATCGTTTTTGAGCTCTTTCATGACCTAGGACCAATTCGTATTTTTCTTGGAGGATTTGGATATAGGAGCTTTGACTTTGTTGTCTTCTTCTGGTTGTATGTTTTGATCTTCTTTGTCACCAAAGAAAGATTCTATGGTCTGACTTTTTTGAGTAGTTTACTCATGATCCCAGCCAATTATTTGAGTTTCAAACTCTTTGTAAGGTAGGGTTCTGCTTCCAGTGTGGAGAATGCACTTTTCTAAGCTTCAGGGGTTTTGTGCATCTGTTTTCAGAGATACTTCTAAAGACCTGTAAGTTTTCAGTTCTTCCAAGGTGGTATGATCATGGGCGAGGTGTTTACTCCTTTCCTGGCCTGTGCTCTGGTCTATGAGAACTGTAAGGAGGATTCCCTCTCTACTGCCATTACAAGCTCCTTCACGCTAGTGCTCTTCCTCACTCCAGGACTGTCACTTAGAACTGTGACCCATATCCAAGCACAGGAAAAGTAAGAGAATCCTGCCTCAGCACCAGCAAAGAGATCCCTGAAATCCCCTCTGATTAGACACTTGATTCCCCCTCCTGTCTGTGTGCTGAGAGCTCTGGAAGTAGTCACTAACCTGGGGCTGCTCCAAGACTGGGGCTGGAACCGAGCTTGTCTCTCACTGTGGTCATAGAGCTTTCCTACTGATCTTCTAAGTTGTCTTTGGTGTTTGTGGGGTTGAGAAGTCTGGAAACCACCACAGCTGTACAAGATTCAGTCCTCAGACACCTGCTCCAGGTTTGCTGAGCCATGATCTTTGACTCCATGCCCATGATGAACTGAGCTCCTTTCCCAGCCTAGTGCAATAGACTTTTCCAATGAACCCTCCAGGTTGTCTTGGGCTGGAAATTTGTTTCACTCTGTCTTTTTGTGGGTTCTGCAGCTCTAGAATTTGTTTAGAGCCTCTTTTTACAGATACTTGGAGGGGTTTGGGGAAGAGCTTAAACAAGTCACTGCTTTTACTATACCATTTTGGCTCCACCCCCCCAAACAGCCTCTTTCAATAAATTGTCAAGGAAACCTGCCCTGATGTGTTGGAATCAGAGGGCAAAATAGACATTGAAAGAATCCAGTGCTCACTTCACAAAAGAGATCCCAAAATAAAAATCCCAGGGAACATTATAGCTAAATTTCAAAACTATCAAGTCAAGGAAAAAATACTGCAAGTATTCCAGAAAAAAAAACAATTCAAATATCAGCGAGTCACAATCAGGATCACACAGGACTTGGCAACTGCAAAATTAAAGGATCAGAGGTCATGGAACATGATATTCTGGAGGGGAAAGGAGTTAGGACTACAATCAAGAATCACTTACCTGGTTAAATTAAGTATAATAATACATCAAAAAGAAAAATGGTCATTCAATAAAATAAAAGGATTTCAGGCTTTCGTAAGGAGAAGACCAGAGTTAAACCAAAAATTTGGCCACCAATATCAAGACCCTAGAGAAGCATAAACATGTGAAAAAGGGAAAAGAAAACATAAGGGATTCAATAGAGCTAAACTCTTTACATCCCTACATGGCAGGATGTTACCAGCAACTCTTAAAAATTGTATCACTAACAGTGCAGATAGAAAATATGTACATAAATAGTGGGTATGGATATTAGGTGAATTTGAGGGAATGACATACAAAATTAAAGGTTAAGAAAAAGGAGTACAATGGGTGTAGAAGGAAGGAAGAAGTAGAATGAGGTAACTTATCTCACGTGAAGAGGTGAAAAAGACCTATTACAATGGAGGGAAAGAATATAGGATAGATGATGGGCATTGTTTGAACCTTACTCTCATCAGTATTGGATCAAATAGGGAATAACATACACATTCAGTTGAATATAGAAATCTATTTTACCTGACAAGGAAGCAGGAGGAGAGGAGATTAAGTAAAGGTGAGGGGTGGGGCTGACAGAAGGAAGGGCAGATCAGGGGATGCAAAATAAGGCTGAGGTGGGAGAGGGTGAAAGTAGAGAGAGAAAACAAACAGGAGAAAGACTAGGATGGAGGTAAATGCACAGATAGTAATCATAACAGTCAATTTTGAATGGGGTAAACTCTGCCATAAAACAGAAGTGGATTGCAGAGTGGATCAAAAACGAGAATTCTACAATATGTTGCTTAGAAGAAATACACTTGAAACAGAGTCACACCAGAGTAAAGGTAAGGGGCTGGAGCAGAATTTTTCAGCTTCAGGTGAAGTTAAAAATAAGAAAAAAACAGGGGTGCCAATCCTAATCTTAGACAAAGTAAAAGCAAAAATAGACCTAATTAAAAAAGATAAGGAAGAAAACTACATCTTGCTTAAAAATACAATAGACAATGAAGCAATCAAATTAGAAGAACAAGGAACAGTCTAACTCCCAGATCTATGTGAGGGGAAGAATTCATGACCAAACAAGCAGTAGAGAGCATTATGAAATGTAGAATAGATAATTTTGATCATATTAAATCAAGAAGCTTTTGTGCATTCAAGTTTAGAAGGAAGGCAGAAAGCTGGGAAATACTCTTTATAGGGAGTGTTTCTGGTAAAGGCCTCATTTCTCAAATATATAGAGAACTGAGTCAAATTTATGAAAGTACAAGCCATTCCCTGAATGATAAATGGTCAAATGATATGAACAAGCAGTTTCCAGATGAAGAAATCAAAGCTATCTATAGGCATATGAAGAATTGCTGTAAGTCATTTTTGATTAGAGAAATGCATATTGAAGCAATTTTGAAATACCAACTCATACCTATCAGATTGGCTAATATGATAAAAAAGGGATTAATGATAAATGTTGGAAAGAGTATGGTAAAGTTGAGACACATACACTCTTGGTGGAGTTGAGAACTGATCTAAAAATTCTGGAGAGTAATTTGGAACTATGCCATTGATCCATACCCATTGATCCAGCAATACCACTTCTAGGTCTGTATTCCAAAAAGATCATAAAAAAAGGAAAAGAACCTATATGTGCATTCTTTTTATAGCAGCCCTTTTCATGGTGACAAAATATTGGAAATTGAGGGGATACCCATCATTTGGGGAGTGGCTGAACGAGGTGTGTTATATTAATGTAATGGAATACTGTTGTGTAATAAGAAATGATGAACACGTACATGTCAGAAAAACCTGGAAAGACTTGCACATGTTGATACAAAGGGAAATGAGGAGAACCAGGAAAATACCACACACAGTATCAGCAACATTGTGTGATGATCAACTATGAATGACTCAACTTTTCTCAGCAACACGATGATCCAAGACAAGCACAAAGGACTCAAGAAGGAAAATGCTATCCATATTCAGATATAGAACTGATGGACTCTGAATGCAGATGGAAGCATTTTTTTCACTTACTTTATTCTTTCTCACATTTTTTCTTTTGATATTTTTCTTCTTTCAAAACTGTGATGAATATGATTAATTTACATGATAGCATATGTATAAAGTATATTAATTTGCTTACCATTTTCATAAGAATGGAGGGAAGGAGGGAGAAAAAATTATAACTCAAAATCTTATAAAAACTAATGTTATTTTCTTGACATGTAATTATAGGGAAATATAAAATACTATCTAAAGTAAAAAAATAAGAAAATAATTCCTCAAAAATTAGAATTGGGCAAATGGGAGCAAATTACTCAATGAGATGTCAAGATACAATAAAACAAAATCAAAAGAAGAAAAAAGAAGAAAATTTGAAATTTCTCATTGGAAACACAACTGACCTGGAAAATAGATCTAGGAGAGCGAATTTTAAAATTACAAGAGTATCTAAAAGCTATGATAAAAAATAAAGCCTGGGCAACATCTTTCATGAAATTATCATGGAAAACTTCCCTGATATCCTAGAATCTGAGAATAAAATAGAAATTGAAAGAATTCACCAATTACCTGTGGAAAAGGAGCCCAAAACAAAAACTCCCAGGAACATCATAGCCAAATCTCAGAGCTCATGAGTGAAGGAGAAAGTGCTGCAAGCAGCCAAAAAGAAACAATTAAATTACTATGGAACCACATTCAGAATAATAATATCCCAATACTATATAAACAATCTGGAAAAATTGTTGAACAATAAGTCCTACCAAATTCTTCTTATGATACAAATATGGTGCTGATACCTAAACCAGGAAAGGACAGCACAGAGAAAGAAATTTATAGTTATTCTAGTTCTTCTGTAAGGTAAAGGAGTCAAGATGACAATCAAGAATTACCTAACCATCAAAATTAAATATAATCCTTCAGGGGAAAAATAGATATTAAACAAAATAAAGGATTTTCAAGCATTCCTAAATAAAAGATCAGAGCCTAATTTAAAAAAAATATCTTCAAATGCAAGACTCAAAGGAAATATAAAAATAATTTAAAAAGAAACAATGTGGAGAACAAATAAGATATTCAATGAGGTTAAGCTATTTAGATTCTGAAAGGTAAAGTAATATTTGTAATTCTTAAGATCTTAATTACTATAAGGACAATTATAAGGAGTTTATGTACACAGAGGTTGAGGATATAAGGTGACTTTGATTGGATGATACCCCACCAAAAAAAGGGTGGAGTGAAAAATAATGTTGTATTGGGAGGAGGGGAAAGATAGAATGGGACAATTTATCTCACATAAATAAGCTATTATAATAGAGAGGGGCATGGTGGGATGGCAGGCAAAATTTGAACCTTACTCTCATCAGAATTAACTCAAAGTGGGAATGACATGCACACTAAGTTGGATACAGAAATCTATTTACCCTATAAGGAAGTAAAAAGAGATGGGCATAAGAGAAGTGGAGGGGCTTATAGAAGAGAGGGTGGATTGGGAGAAGCAATGATCAGAATATTTGTGAAGAGGATATTTGTGAAGAGGAACAAGATGAAGGTAAAAGAAAAAGAGAAAAATAAACAAGGGGAAATAGGATGAAGGGAAATACAAAGTTAGTTCTCATAACTATAAGTGTGAATGGGATTAACTACTCTCCAATAAAATGAAAGTGGATAGAAGAATGAATGGAAAAGCAGAATCCTGCAATATATTGTTTAGAAGAAACACATTTGAAGTACAGAGACACACACTGAGTAAAGGTAAGTGGTTGGAACAGAGTATACTATACTTCAGCTAAAACCAAAAACAAAAAAGAGTAGGGTTAGCAATCATTAACTTAGACAAAGCAAAAACAAAAATAGAGCTCATTAAAAGAGATAAGGCAGAAAACTAAATCTTACTGAAAGGTACCATAAATAATGAAGTAACATCAATACCAAACATGCACCAAAATGGGATAGAATCTGAATTTTTGAAGAAGTTGAATGAGTTATAGGAGGAAATAGACAGTGCAACTATAGTATTGGAGGACTTTAACTTTATTCTCTCAGAACTAGATAAATATAACCACAACATAAACAAGAAAGAAGTTAAGGAGGGGAAGTAATTCTGGAAAAGTTAGATATAATAGCTCTCTGGAGAAAATTGAACGAGAATAGAAAGGAATATAGGTTTTCTCAGCAGTACATGGTATTGACACAAAAAGTGAACCTATATTAGGGCATAAAACCTCACAACCAAATGCAGAAAAGCAAAAATATTAAATGCATCTTTCTCAGATCATAATCCAATAAAAATCACATTCAATAATGGAGAGCAGAAGGATAAATTAAAATTAATTGGAAACTAAATAATCTAATCCTAAAAAATAAGTGAGTCACAGAACAAATCATAGAAACAATCAATAATTACATCAAAGAGAATGACAAAAAGGAGACAACATACCAAAATTTATGGGATGCAACCAAAGCAGTATTATGGGAAAAATATGTATATCTCTAATAACTTACATCAATAAAATAGAGAAAGAACAGATCAATGAATTGGGAATGCAAGTAAAAGAAAAAACTAGAAAATGAACAAATTAAAAATACCCAATTAAACACCAAATAGGAAATCCTAAAAAAAATCAAAGGAATGATTAATAAAATTGGAAGTAATAAAACTATTGAACTGATAAATAAAACTAGAAACTGGTTTTATGAAAAATAGATAAAACATTGGTTAATTAGATTTAAGAAAGGAAAGAAGAAAATAAAATTACCAATAGCAAAAATGAAATTTTTGAGAGAATGGAAATTCATCACCAATGAATAGCAAATTAAAATACATATTAGGAGTTATTTTGCCCAAGTTTATGCCAATAAACTTGACAATCTAAATGAAATTTATAGATATCTACAAAAATATATATTGCCCAGATTAACAGAAGACAACATAGAATACTTAAATAACTCAATCTTAGAAAAAGAAATTGAACAGAGTATCAATGAATTCCCTAAAAAATATCCCCTGAGACAGATGGATTCACAAGAGAATTCTACAAAACACTTAAAAAATAATTAATCCCAATAAACAATCTGGAAATATTATTAAAAAAAAATAAGTCCTACCAAATTCCTTTTCTGACACAAATATGGTGCTGATACCTAAACCAGGAAGGGACAACACAGAGAAAGAAAATTATATACCAATTTCCCTAATGAATATTGATGCAAAAATTTTAAATAAAAACTATCATTCTATCATTACAGCATTATATCACCAGGATATGTTGACTATGACCTGGTAGATTTTACACCAGGAATGCAGGGCTCATTCAACAAACCTATGAGCATAATTCACCATATCAAGATCAAAACCAACAAAATCACATGATCAAATAAATAAATGCAGAAAAAGCCTTTGACAAAATACAACACCTATTCCTATTAAAAACACTGCAGAACATAAGAATAAATGGAACTTAACTTAAAATGATAAGTAATATCTATATAAAACAATCAGTAAGCATCATTTGGAATGCAATTAAGCTAGAAGCCCTCCCAATGAAATCACAGGTGAAGCAAAGATGCCCATTATCACCATTATTACTCAATATTGTGCTAAAAATAATAGCTAGAGCAACAAGAAAAGAAAAAGAAATGAAGGAATTAGAATAGGCTATAGGAAACAAAACTATTAGTCTTTGCAGGTGATAAAATTGTATACTTAGAGAATTCTAGAGAATCAACTAAAAAACTAGTAGTAATAATTAACAACTTTAGGAAAGTTATAGGATACAAAATAAACCTACATAAATCACAAGCATTTCTGTATATTACCAACAAAGTCCAGCAGCAAGAGATAGAAAAAAAAATACCATTTAAGATAACAGTAGACAATATAAAATATTTGTGAGTCCCACTGCCAAGACAAACCCAGGAGCTATATGAACACAATTATAAAACACTTTTTGCAAAAAAATAAAGTGAGATGTAAACAATTAGAGAAATATTAATTGCTCTTTGGTAAGCCAAGCCAATATAATAAAAATGACAATTCTACCTAAATGAATCTATTTATCCAGTTCCATACCAATCAAGCTAGCAAAAATATTTTATAGAGCCAGAAAATATAACAAATTTTATCTGAGAGAAGAAAAATCAAGAATAACATGGGAATCAATGAAAGAAAAATGTAAAGGAAGGTGGTCTAGCCATACTAGATCTCAAACTGTATTATAAAGCAGTAATTATCAAAATAATCTAGTATTGGTTAAGAAATACAGTGGTAGATCAGTGGACTAGATTAGTAAATGACCATAGTCATCTAGCAGATGATAAACCCACACTTCAAAACTTTTGGGACAAAAATTCATTATTTCACAAAAACTGCTGAGAAAACTAGAAAATTGTATGGCAGAAACTAGATATAAATCAACATTTCATACCATATATCAAGAAAAGGTCAAAATGTGTACTTGACTTAGACATAAAGGGTAATACTATAAGCAAATTAGGAGAGCATGGAATAATATACCTGTCAGATCTTTGAATAAGGAAAGAAATTAGATCCAAACAAGAGATAGAGAGCATTAAAAATGTAAAATAATGTTGATTACATAAAAATTTAAAAGTTTTTGCACAAAACCAATGCAACCAAAATTAGAAGGAAAGTAGCAGCAAACTGGGGGAAAGTTTTGTACAAGTATCTCTTATAAAGGCCTCATTTCTCAAATGTTTAAAGAAATGAATCAAATTTGTAAAAATTAAATGATCAAAGACAGTTTTCAGACAAAGAAATCAAAGTTATCTATAGTCATATGAAACAATGCTCTAAATTACTATTGATTAGAGGAATGCAAATTAAAACAACTCTGAATTACTACCTCACACCCATCATTTTAGCTAATATGACAAAATAGGAAAATCATAAATGTTGGAGGGGATGTGGAAAAACCAGAATGCTTAATGCATTGTTGATGAATTGTGAACTGATCCAACTTGTCTGGAGAACAATTTGAAACTATGCCCAAAGGCAACCAAATTGTGCCCACCCTTTGACCCAGCAATACCACTACTAGGTCTGTATCACAAAAATTTCCAAAAAGGGGAGGGTGAGGGAGGACCTACATGTACAAAAACATTTATAGCAGCTCTTTTTGTGGTGGCTAAGAATTGGAAATTGAGGGAATGTCCATCCATTTGGGAATGGCTGAAGAAGTTGTAGCATATGATTGTGACGGATCATTATTGTGCTATGGGAAATGACAAGCAGAATGATTTCAGAAAAACCTGGAAAGATGTATGCAAACCAATGTAAAATGAAGTGAGCAGAACCAGGAGAATTTTGTTCACAGTAACAGCAATATTGTACAGTGAAAAACTGTGAATGACTTAGCTATTCTCAACAATACAAAGGTCCAAGACAATCCCAAAGGACTCATCATGAAACATGTTATCCATATCCAGAGAAAAAAACTGAATACAGACTGAAGAATATGATTTTTCTTTCTTTTATTTTCTTTCAATCTTTTTTGTTCAAGTATTCTTATATAAAATGATTAATATGGAAATATTTTACATGATTGCAGGGTACAACCTATATTGGATTACTTACTGACTTAGGAGTGTGAGAAGAGAGAGAGGAACAGAGAGATAGAATTTGGAATTGAAAATTTTATTAAAATGTTCTTTAAATTATTTTATCATGTAATTGGCAAAAAATAAAATATTATTAAAATGATCCAAAATCCCTTGAGAATTATGATTCTCAAAATCATGATTATAAGTCAGAATTATGCCTGCCTTCTAATTTCTACTCACTGATTCTACTTTTTCCCCTGGGAAGCACACATAATAAGTTGAATTAGATTTATTTAACAGTGCTTCTAATATTTGAAGAAAGTCTTTAGGTACTTCCTAAGTTTCTCTTTCCCTGGTTTGACATCTCCATTTTCTTTACCCACTTCTTATATTGTTTCCAGATCTTTTGTTTTTCTGGTTGTCCTCCTCTGGCTGAGGCTTACTGTGTAAAGCACAGATTTGCAGAAATGATAAAAAAAAAGGATCAATAAAGGTTCTGATATGGAAAGGAATGAGGCTGTTAGCTTGGAGAGTAAATAGACAAAAGGTGAGAAATACGGCAGAGAATTTTAAGGTACATAATAAATAACAAGGTACATAATAAAATCTTTTGGGTTTTTTTTATCATTTTATGGATGCTGTTGTTCAGTTCTTTTTTAGTTGTGTTCAACTCTCCACAACCCCATTTGGCATTTTCTTAACAAAGATACTGGAGTAGTTTGCCATTTCTTTCTCCAGTTCATTTTACAGGTGAGGAAACTGAGGTAACCAGAGTCAAATGACTTGCCTAGGTTCACATAGACAGGCCTGGCACTCTATCCAATGTGCCACCTATCTACTTTTATGTATAGTAGTTAAAGATTCACAAAACATTTTACTCTTTTATTTCATATGTCCTTTATAGCAGCTTATCAAGTCTATACTATTACCTCCATTTTTCAGAAGATGAAACTGAAGTACATATAGTTTGAGTGATTTAGCCCATGGTTACACTGATAGTGAATGTCAGAGATTACCTCAAATCTAGGTCTTTATGACTTCTTCTTAACTTTCTATTATAATGAGTTGCTCCAAAAAGAAAATGAGCTGAAAGGAAAGGGAACTAATCTTAATAATAATCACAAATCATTTTTTTCCAAAAAGTGAATTTTCTTTTTTTATGACTACCTTAATGTCTACTAGTGAAAAATACAGTCCCAGTCCCCTCTTACTGAAATGTAACTGTTAAAAAAAGGGAGGGGGGGTTGTTTTTTGTTTTTTTTTAATTTCCTTTATGCCTCATTCCTATTTCTCTGTGGTTCATTTCTTCCTCCTCACTAGATAATTTTGAAAACACTTTCATTTTATTGGTACTATAGACAATAAGGTATGTTTCCATTATTACATACTAGCTCTTTGTCTCAAAAGATATAAAAAATGAGTCTTGAAGGCTGGGCCTTCAACTGGAGCATGTATATCACTACCACTCACGCAGTTCCCACTCTGTACTGCCCACTATAAGCATGGAAACCACATACTAAGACTCTTGACCTTACTCCCTTCTAATGAAGCAAACAAAGATGTATTGAGGCATGGTCCTCATGATAGCTATTTCCCTAGTTGATAATAGGCCATATGCCCAAATCATGATAGAGTGACTAAATGAGTGATTACACATTTTCAGAGTATCCTAGAAAATAGGGCCTATGTGACTCTAACTTTCGAATGCCTATATATGGAGCAAGACAAGTCCTTGCAGTGACTTTAACTTAAACATAATCTTGTGGGGGACACAAGTGATTGCCACAATTACAATGGAATTATTATCACCTATCAAACAATTGTTGTGTCAACTTCCACTAAAGAATATACCTGCTAAGTCACATTTCAGGGATGAACTAACATGCCCACTCACCATGGTCCATCATCATTTCCTGTTGTTTCCCGCTAATTGGGTGGTGAATAGTACCTTATGAGCCCCTTTCATTATACTCCCTCAATAAGGTTGTGCAACTCAAGAAATATAGAATTTCAGTTTGTGAGAGATTGATCACTTCCCTAATATATTATCTATTCTATGCTGGAGTCATTTTCCAGCTTTTTCTATGTCTTCAGTCTCTCAGTTATGGTTAGCTCAGCTCCAGCTCAGTATGGTTAGTGAAGAAAGCCAGAGGTACTTTGACTAACTAAAGACAATCAAGGGCTAAACCAAATTGTGGACAAGGTTGTATCTGCCATATCAGATATAATGAATGTTACTGAAACTCGCATAGTCCCCTGTTCTCAATGGTATTCTGTGGTACAGCTTAGTAAAGCATTATTTTCCATTCTCCAAAGGAAGGAGGACCTGATCTAATTTGCTTTTACTTGGCAGGGTATGCAGTACACCTTTACTCTCTGTTCCAAGGATATCTTAATAGGTTGGCCATCTGCCACCAATGGGTAGGATGGACAGTAATCAATTTCCAAATTGACTCCAATATGTTGATGATATAGTCTTGAACTATATTGATGATATTATGATAGTGAGAACTACTGAGACAAAAGTGGGTACCACCTTGAATTCCCTGAGGGCCCAATTGGAACTAGATAGGGAGGCAGTTAACCCAGATAAGATATAAGAACTGTCCTAACAGGTCAACTTCCAAGGGGTGCAATGGGAAAGAGCACAAAGGAATATCTTTTAAAATGATTTAAAATAAAGTCCTGGCCTGAGGCTTCCAAGAATCAAGAAAGAGGCTTAGTTGATTGGGCTATTTAACTATTGTTGGAAACACATTCCACATTTAGGGATAATTATGAGACCTCTCTGTATTGTGACTTGATGTGCAGCATATTTTGAGTAGGACCCACTGCAAAAAGCTACATTGGAAGCTGCTCAGTAGGTCATACAACAAGCCTTTCAACTTGGATCCCTGTTATCCACCAATGCTGTACGGATTTCTAGCTATCAGTTTTCCTAGGAGCAGAAGACTGAGTGATCCTATGGCAGGAGGGTATAGCTAGGGTGCAGAGACTTATAAGATTCTGAACTCTAACATTTATAAGGGACAATGGTCAATTACTCCTACTTTGGAAAGCAATTATTAGCCTATTGCTTGGCCCTCATTAAGACAAAGAAACTGCTTGGGAATACTCCTGCCCAATTGAGACCTGAGATCCCCATATTCCAATGGGTTCTGATTGAAATTAAGTCCTACAGGAAGGAATGAGCACAGGAGGCATCAAGTGTATGATGGGAATTCAAAGCAGAGCAAAGACTACACCCAGAGGGACAAGTAAGCTACATGAGCTGGTGGTGGACTAATTGACCAGAAAAGATGTACCTGAAGTGAACCCCTCACCCATGACCCCAATGATTTGGATTTCTCAGCTGTCCAACCTCCCAGAGGATCTAGAGGTCAAGGTTTACTAATGCAATCTCTTCCATTAAAGATGGCCAAGTCCAGTGGGGCAAAATTCAAAGTATCTCAAGATAAGTTTCATACTATTCATAAAAATGGTCAGTCCAATGGGCAGAAAGCTATAAGCAGTCTTACTTATCTATATATTGAGTATTCAAAAGGTAATATTTATTTAGACTGACTCTTTGACCATGTTCAAGGGTCTAGCCATCTGGTCCAGTCAATAACTTCAAACTAATTGGAAAATCAAGTCCAAGCCAGTATGTTGAGCATCTCTGTGGACCTACATAGAAGTCAAACTAAAAAATTAACAGGTACACATCACTCATATATCTACCCACCACATGGCTTCCTTCCCTGAGGAATCCAAATTGAATGATATGTATGATCAAGTAGTACCTCACTAGCACAACAAATATATGCCCAAAATGGCCATGAAAATGAACACACTGTGTAGGACTGAGCCCACCAGAGAGGCTTCCATTTCAACCAAGAAGAAGCTAAGGGAACAAGGGCTAGTTGCACTTTTGGCCAGCTCTATTCCCAGGGAGAAAGGGCTATCATAGGGAAGGACATGGCCTGCTGAATCTTGACAAAAGTATTTTGTGGACCCTCTTCAGAGACACTGAGTTTTATGAAGACAGAATTAGATTCCTATATAGGATATGGGGTAGCCATGTCAGTTGTTCACCCTCATGGAAAGGCTACCATCTCAGCCCTTGAAAAGAACACTTGATTTAACCTTGGCTATTCTGATCACAATCTACTGTTAATACATTACACAGTACACAATACAATACAATTCACCTTATGCATGCTCCAGATGACAAGGTGCTGGAACCAAGGGATGGATTGTTGACCAATTAAAACTAATTTTACTGCTATAGCCCTAGTCCTCCATTTCACACTGTTCCTAGGGTGGTACTGTTAGGTTTTTTGTTTTTGTTTTTTGCATATCTCACTGTTCACTTTTGATTACGTAAATTAGAAAATACTCTCACTTTACTGGTCCTGTAGCTGACAGGGGAGTTCCCTTTGGTATTTCACTAGCTTTTTGTCTCAAATATCATATAATGTTGAGCACTGAAGGACTCTAGGCCTCTCACTGAAGCATGTATACCACCACAATTCCCCAATCCCCACCACTGAGCTAATCACTACAAGCTTGGAAGCCACACACTGAGCAAGTTCCTGCAAGCAACTGTTCTCCTCTCCTTGTGAGTAGTGATAAAGTTTGTTAAAGCCACCTCTGTGCTGCATGACACTTTCATCTGGACTTTCCTGTATTATACTTCATTTTCAAATATCTCCCCCTTGTCTCCTTCTCCTATGATTTAAAAAAGAGGGGGAAACCCCAACAGTTAACAGAATTCACCAATATATCAACCATGTGCAATTTTCCATACCCATAGCTCCCCACCTCTGTGTAGAAGGAATGTGGTTGATTTCTGTCTTATTCAGAAACAATCATCTGATTAAAATTGCATCACATCAGTTTCCATCACTGTACTTTTTTTTTGCACTGTCAAAAGTCTTTGTACATATTCTTTTCAGTTTATTCAATTCTGCATCAGTTTATGTCTTCCTAAAATTCTCTGAATTCTTCAAATCCTTCTCTTCTTACAGAGCTTCTCAAAAGATGGGCCGAGTGTGTTGACACATTGTACCCATTTTCTCTGCACTTCTTTTTGATATATCACTACTTTCTTGTATCTCAATTTGTTTAACCACTCTTCAATCAATGGGCATCTAATTTGTTTTCAATTCTTTTATAGCTAACATTTAGAGAATTTTCTAAAGAATTTTCCTCACAGCTGTTCTGTGGGTTTGGTCATACAAATATTAAATACCAGTTTTACAGGTGAAGAGACTAAAGCTCAGAGATATTAATCAAGTATTTATTAAATGTCTACTATGTGCCAAGCACTATAATACAAACCAGAAATACAAATAAAATGAATGAAATTACCTTGTTGAAAGGAGCATACATCCTAAGAGAGGAGACAGCAGACACACATATAGGAACATAGCAAGACAGTTAATGTCAAAGAATTAACCAAACATAGTAAGAAGAGGATTGACTTTGGAGTCAGGAGAGCTAGGTTTGAATCCTGCCTTTGACATTACTAATTGTTACGGCATTGGACAATTTCTCTAGCCTCTATTTCCTTATTTGTAAAATGAAGGGATCAGCCTAGATGATGTGTAGTCATTTCCAATTCTATATCTATAATGTGATGAATTTCCATCTTAACCAAAGCATACCTTTATTACTTATGAATTGTGGTGAAGTTTCTCCTAAAACTGTGAAGAATTAAACATTTTATACTCTGTGAATGAAAAATAAAATAAAGGTTTTAAACATAATTAACAGAAGTATACTTAGTGGAGGTATTTGAGAGGAATCATTGGAACACAAGAGTTACATGGTAATGTGAATGGATTACTGGGATGTTCTAAAAAGAGATAAAATATTAATATATAATTGAATCAACAAGTAATACAAATGTTTTTTTTTTACCAGTTTTCAGTGTTTAGTCTACCCATAGACATTGATAGCAATGTCAAGCTTTTTAGAAACACAATAACAAAATAGCAGACCTGGTTTCTATTAGACATAGAAGAGTAATTAAACATTGCCCAGAGTAATCCAGTGTCAGACACTAGACTGCATACCCAGGATTTCAGACTGCAAATCCTATTTTCTTTCCACTACTCCAGGCTACTTTTATTTAAAGAAATACAGTTTTGTTATATGTGTGTGCATTTTTAATTTCCTTTTTGTTTTCAGTTCCAAATTCTTACCTTCCCACCAGCTCCTCCCCAACAATAAGGAAGGCAAGAAATACAATATCCAGGGGGCAGCTAGGTGGTGCAGTGGATAGAGAACCGGTCCTGAAGTCAAGAGAATCTGAGTTCAAATCAGGCCTCAGACCAAACACTTGACACTTACTAGCTGTGTGACCCTGGGCAAGTCACTTAAACCCAATTGCCTACAAAACAAAAAAAGAAATAAAATATCCATTATACACATGAAGTCACACAAATCATATTTTCTCATTTGCCCTGTTAGAGAAAAAAAAGGAAGGAAGAAAAAAGAAAGAACGAGAAAAATATGCTTCATTCTGCAATCTGAGTCCTTCAGTTCTCTACCTGGAAGTGGATAGCATTTTACATTATGAGACCTCTGGTGGGAGATCGTTCTATTAATCAGTTACTAAATCTTTCATAGGTGATTATCTTTACAGTATTGCTATTATTGTGTAGATTGTTCTACTGGTTCTGCTCACTTCACTTTACTTCAGTTTTATGCAAGTCTTCCCAGTTTTCTTTATTTTTCTGAAACCATCCCCTTAATCTTTCTATCACAATAGTAGTCTATCACATTAAGAAAGACTTTCTATTTGTATATAAAGCATACATTAATTTTCAGAGTACTAATATATTAGAACGGACTGCTAAGACTGAATGCATCCTTAGAGATTTTCAAAGAGATAAAAGAAAATCCCATGTGCTAGACAGTTTGAATATTCTCTTGGCTAATGTTAAGAGATGAATCATAAAATCTAAAGATTTTTTAAAAATTTATTTGCACAATTTACCAGTTCCATTTTTAGTGCTGACAATTCATAATTTTAATCAAATAGTTAGTGATTGATTAGATACCTAATTTTAAAGTATGTTTACCTCAATATTTCAAGGACTTGTGATTTTATTCCTGTGTATACAACCTCAACTAATACAGAATAAACAGTCTTCATGAGTTGTCATGGCTGAAAATATTTGTCATTGACTGGCCAATCTTCTGGTCTGATCCTTTAGAATACAGCTAGTCTGGACTTCAGATGTCACATATAGGACTATACTTGAAGATGTTTTAGCTTGGGAGGAACTTGCAGAAACTAAGGAGAGAAATCATAAACTTCAAGAAACTGTGTAAAATGAGTCATGGTGAGAGTTTAGTGGAAAAATGTAAACTATGTCTGCAATTTATTTATTTCCTTAAAATTCCATATGAGAAATTTTTAAAGCAAAATATGAATTCCGTGTCCTCTTTTTGGAATTATGTTTGAAGTTTTATAACGTCAACTCCTGATGTAACTACGTAATTATGTGCACATACACTAATTATGTAAGATAATTGGAACAGGTAATTACTATGTCAGCATATTTAATTACAGAGTACAAAAAGTGCAATGCATACAAATGTACATCATACTCACAGTAACATTTGCTTCACAACAAGTACATTTTCTCAACATTTTATCAAACAGCTCCAGCAAAATAAATGCAAAAAGGTCTACAAATCTACCTCAGAACCACAATTAGTAACATTAAATAACTAACAGAATAATTTTTTTAAATTTAATTTTAATACAAAATTCCCAAAATGAAAAGGAAAAACAACGTATCAAGGAAATCATTAGAGGGTTTAAATTTATTTATCATAATATATTTTCTTGTTTAAGGTAATATCTAATAATCTCCAATATTCATAAACGACTTTCTTTTACTCAGTACAGTCAGCATAAAACACATAATCAAGCATTCTAAACCCTAATTAGATTTAAAAATTAATCCACTTCTTTTCTAAAGTTATCTCATTCTTTTCTAAACTTGCTAACCATTAATTCTGTCTGCTAATCTTCTACTATACCATTCAATCATTTTGCTTCCAAAATAATGGTCTACACCTACTGGCTTAACTTTCTATCCACTCAATCCCTTCTTAATCTCCTATGCCCCCATTACATGATTTTTGCTCCCATCATTCTACTTAAAATTCTCTTTCAAATGCTTCGATGAATTTCTTATTTCTAAGTCAAAAGTTTTTTTTTTTTTTCTCAATTCTTATGCTCATCTTCCTTCCTATAGCATTTTCAAGTATTGGCCACTCCTTTAAAATTTTCTTCTCTGGCATTCATGATAATAAACCTCTCTGATTCTTCTCCCCAAACACTCCCTCGGCCTATTCTCTATTTATTTAAATCTTATATTGTCCAGTTCAAACTCAACATTGAACTATCTCTGCTGAATTCCTATGGAATATATGCTAACTATGAAAGTTAGCATGTAATTGCTATTGAATTATTTCATGTGTGGTAATTTTATTTCTGCAAATAGATTGTGAGGATTTTTAGGGTAAGGACCATGGCTTACATTTCTATTATATCCTCCAGGCATATAAGCAGTAAGTATGTTTGATTTATTGATATCAATTTAAAGCAAATTTTATAATTATATGATATAAGCTTTATTAAAAATCTAGTAAAATGAATTGGCATAGCCTTATATATTTCGTAACAAGAAAATGTTAGATTGCTTCCTGAAAAATCAGATTATTTCTTTTAGTTATAAATAGCTAAAGCTGATGTTAATCCTTATGTAACCTGTATAAAAAAAAGAATTCCAAGCATGCTGTGTAGTTTTGTCATAAAATACTCCCTTTCAATACACCCAAATCTGAATTCTCTGGACACAGAATAGTCCCTAAGTTCATAGTTATCAAGGAAATATTGAGAACTGAGTGATATTATGATAAAAAAGAAAACAATTAATATAAAATTTATTTAATACATAAAATTGAATGAAGGTTAAAAATTTGTAATCATAATTTATGAGTCTGTCATCAAAAAGGTAATCCATCTGATAAACCACGTTAAAATGTTTTGCCAGGATTCTATATAGACAAAAAAATTATTGTGCCCAGAGCTTGGCTTTAAAATTGAATAATCCTGGGTTAGCTAGGTGGCACAGTACATAGAGCTCTGGTCTTGGAGTCAGGAGGATCTGAGTTCAAATCTGACCTCAGACACTTGAAACTTACTAGCTCTGTGACCCTGGGGAAGTCCCTTAACCCTGATTGCTTCACCAAAAAAATATGAATAATCCTCTTCTGACTTTTTGATTGATGAGGTGAGTTCTAATCACCCACTGCCTGTGTCACATAATGTTGAAATGGTATATGATAGAAAGATATACCACACAGGCTAATAGTTCTATTTCCCCCTCCACTTTTGTCTTATCTCTCTGAATAATTCTTATTTTTTTAAAAGATGAGTAAATCTTTCATCAATTTATGCCTACTCTTGCCAAAGGAATCAAGTTTAATTGATTTTATCATAACATCAGATGTGAGTGATTTTATGCCTGGTGTGCCTATTAGGTAAACTTTGAAAATAATCCTGATGTCTTTACGATCTTGACACAAGATTTTTATCAATTTGGGGGAAAAAAGATTTAACTATCAGTATGACTAAAGAAATAGAGTTGAATCAATTTCATCTTTATTCTTCCCATCCTTTTTACATACCAGGCATGTATTATAGAATCCACTGTGCTTTGTGTTAGACAATAACAATTTTAATCAAAGAGCTACAGTTTTTTGGACCCTAGAGATGTCTTTAAGATTTACTATAGTCTTTCTACATAGCATGTAGCAAAATATGGTACTTTTTATTACTTTTAATAAATGCTTGAGACACTTCAATAAGATCATTTCTAAAGCTAAATAAAATTCTCTTCTGCATTGTGCAAATATTTCTGTGGATAGTATTTACCTACCATGGGCATAGTCTGAATAAGAATCATCCAATTCTAAATATTTTGATTCACAAAGAAAGTTGAACATTTTAAAAATAAATTTAGAATAATTTTGGGCTTGGATTGAACATGAATCTAGGACCAAATTCAAGTTTGTGAAAATATATATATTTATATTAATACAAATAGCATATAAGCACCTTAAGGGACAGAACCATTTCACTTTTTAATCTTTGTGTCTTCAGCACCTAGCAAAGAGTAAGAATTTAATAAATTCTTCTTTGATTGAATTCAAGAAGTATGTATTAAATAAAACCTAACCTAGTCTTTCTTTGACTATTCCAGCCTAAATCTCTTTAATGGAGATCAGTTCCTATTTGAATGCAAAGAATAGCATAATTTTTGAAGTGCTAAAACCCTGGAATGAGCTATCAAGAGAGGTTGTATCCCAGGAGATTTGTAAGGAGAGAAAAGAAAAATATTCAGTAGCCTAATGGCAAGAACAAAGAAACATAATCCAAATTGGAAAAAAAAAATCCTTTTTTTTTAATTAATAGCACACTCTTGCAGTTCCTTTGTAGTTAGAACTAAATTTATGTTTACCAAATGGTTGGTAAAAGATAAAAGAGATAACTTTTAAGTATTTTTACTAATTGCAATGCAATATATCTTAATATGAAGGCCTTATTAAAGATTTTTTAAAGTTTTTTTCCCCAATCATTTTTTCTTATTTTTGTTGAATAGATTTTTGTTTCTGCAAATTTGTTTCAATTTCATGCAGTAAAAATTATCTATTTATCTTTTGTAACCATGTTATGATAGGCAGAAATAGCAGAGCAACTAGAGATTTGGCCTCAGAGCCAGGGAGACCTAATTTCAAGTGCAGCCTCTGACAAATACTAGCTGTATCACCCTGTGCAGGACCCTAGACCTCTCCTTGACACAAGGGTCTAGACAACTTTCTAAGATTTATAAGTTATGGATAAATTGGATGATTGCAATGGCAGAACAAATTTATTCATTTGGGAGTCTCCTATACTGATGAAATCACAGATCTAGTTGCTATCTTCTATCTCTCTTATGACTGCTTCCTAACCATTTTTAAAGTGTTCCTGGAGGAACTGAAGACCTTATTTCGGGGAACAACCTGAGGACTACCAGTGTAACTTTGGGAAAATAATTTAATGTCTTCTAGTTCTCCTTTTTCTTATATATAAGTTATATACTTCTTATATGTAAGATATAGAATTTGGACATGTTGAAAATAGTTTGATCTTAAGATTTGCAAAGCACTTTACATTAGTTAATCTTTACAACAACAATATGTGGTAGGCACTGTTATAAATGAGGAAACTAAAACTTAATGAGTCAAGTGACTTGCCCATGGTTACACTGCTAAGAAGTATCATATGCAGTAGTATTCAAATGTGGGTTTTCCTGAATCCAAGTCTCAGATATTATATCCTATGCTACAGTGTTTCAAAAGTTCCTTCTACATTTAAATCCTATGTTCTGGTAAACTCACACTTTTCTTTCTATGACAGAGTCAGCACCAGTTAAAAGTGTCCTTGTCTCTAGCAATTATCACTATTCCAAATCACCACTTCCTCTAAATAACTCAAGGAAGAAAGCAACTTGATAAAATGACTCACTAAAGTATGAAGGACTTAATACATTAAAGTCCCCTGTATCAGTTGGAGTGGTTTTTTTTAAATGGATTTCAAGCAGATAATAATATTTAGCCCAAAGGAAATTATATCTAATGGCAAAATTTCAGACATCATGTTTCCTGAACTACGGTGGGGAGAAATTTTTCATCAAGAGAACATTCTTTCACTACACAAAATCACATGGGTTGCTACTTACCACACCTATGCAAAAGGGCATCATTTTTAGGGTTCTGGGACTCTAAAGGATTGAAAACACTACACTACTTGGGTAAGACTCATTCACCTCACATATATAAGAATCTTACTGCTTTGTAGTCATTTATTGCCTGAGAATCCTCAGAAACAATTATAACAACATACTGAATCTAGGCTCTAAGCATCTTCTATATCAATAGAAATTCTTGGAAGGGTATGAGGGAGTTTAAAATAAAATTCAAAGGAATGAGAGCAATGAAATGCTTATAAAACCTCAAGGAAAGTTTATGCAGAAATGTCCCATACCATTATGTTTTGTATGTATTTCCAATGTGAATTGTTATAGCAATCCATCAGTAGTCATAGCATTCAGACTTTATGCTGTTACCCATTTATTTTCTTCATCCTGCCCGAAAGTTTTCAATACATCCTGAAGGATAATCCTATGTTCTATTGAAGGGAGCATGCGTTTCAAAATAGATTCTTTCTATTGATGGTTTTTTTATTTTACAAGGTAAAATCTTCCACATAAAAGATACAAAGACAGAAAATAACTAAGCAGACTCTCTATGATATAAGAACAAATGGTTGAGTGCTCTTGCATGTAGAATGAATTGAGACTCCTGTTAGCAATAGCTAGTTTTCTCTAGGGGCCAATTTATTTGCTTTGCCTTTATGCCAATGGGGACACAATTCAAGGACCTTTTGAGGAAAATGAGGGGTTCATTTCCCAGGTAGCTACTTATGTTGTATATCAGGATAAGGAATACATTTGCTTTTTGCTATCCAGTTCTAAAGGCTGAGGGAGGCTATGCTGCTTTAATACTGAAACCCATTTGTATATAAACTTCTACCATGATATGACACTTCCTGATATCAATCACTTGGTAATCAAAAGCTTACTATAATGAGCAGACAATTTCTCAATTTAATTCTACCTGTACCAGGGTTCAAACATTTCGCTAACAAAGGTAATTCTTTCACTTAATTTTTTTTAAAATAATAATCACGTTATAGAAAAAAACAAATAATTCTTCCTAAGTGTTCATAAGATACCAACAGTGTTTCTCAAATTGTCCTTCAAGAAACCCTTAAATATCCCTAGTTATTTTTGAATAAATATTTTGTCATTTGACAAATTGTCATTTGTCCCCCTACAAGCTCTGATGTGCTACTGCTCCTCTTTGCCCAGGTACTACCACCCAGGACTGCAACCTGGATCTGAGCATGGGCAAATCTCCAGAGTCCTGCTTCATTACTAGCAAAAAGACCTCTGTAATCTCCTTCTGACCACTCATTTGACCCATTTACTGTCTATAGGCTGAGAGCTCTGGGAGCAGCTGCTGCTGCTGCTCTGTTTTCACCGCTTATTCAGTCCCTCTGAAGGCCTGTTCTTGATTTGTTATGGTTGAGGCTAGCCTGTGCTAGACTGTGTTCTACTCTCACCCCGGTATAACAGACCTTTACTGCTGACTTTCCAAGTTGTCTTGGGCTGGAGATTTGTTTCATTGCATCTTTTTGTGGGTTTTCCTGATTTTTTAGAATCATTTCTAAAGTTATTTGGAGAGGCTTGGAGGAGAGCTCAGGCAAGTCCCTGCCTTTACTCCACCATTTTGGCTCTGCTTCAGAGCTAAATCTTAAGAGCATAATTTCGTCTTTGACTTTTTTAAATGCATATTCCTAAATGACTTTACATAAAGGGTTTTTTAATAAGTAAAGATAAGGTTTATTCCCTGAAAGCAAAGATAAGATATTGTCTTCTTTTTTTTCAGCATATTATGCATTTTTTGTCCTTCCCTCTGAAAAACAACAGAGGAGAGATAATTTCTAATCATAATACACATATTACACATTTATGCTGTTACGTCTATCTTGGTCTAATATTTATGTTGGAGGAGAAGTTAGAAAACTTTTCAAAAAGCCGTTACAGGAGAACTCAGAGGTAACCTCCCAAAACTTCATGTAGGGGATAACAGGAAGAGGGAAAATATACATTTAAATGTAGGGTTGTATTTTTTTTTCAAAATGTTTGTTACTTTGAAAGATTGATGATTTTATCAAATTGAATACCCCTTCCAATTCTCAGAAAGCCACTTTTCAAAAGAGACAGCAGCTGAATCCCTTCCAGTGACTGGCTTCTCTATGCTTAATTCAACTGGTCCTCATTTGGGAGCAATAGACATATAATTATTATTAGGTCTGTATGTGGCTAGGTGGGGAAGTGGATAAAATGTTGGACTGGAAGTCAGGAAGATCTGTGTTCAAACCTCGACTTTAAAAGGTACAGAATGACTCTGAGCAAGTGATTTAACTTCTATAAGCCTGTTTCCTCATCTGTAAAATGAGGATAGTAATAGTACCTAACTGCCAAGATAGATGTGAAGATCAAATGAGATAGCATTTGTGAAGAGCTTTGTGAAAGTTAACACACTAGCTGGAATATTTTCCAGTGAACTCCTCCAAAAATGTCGTCAAAACTATCTATCTTAGATGCTTGTACTTCACTGGTCTGAGGCCTTAGAAGACCCAGGGCCATTGATGGACAGAACAGAATTTTGGTGAGTGGTGAGTGTCATTAAACTAAATTTTAACAAAACTTTATGTTACTTAAAACTTTCACATGATTTTTCAATTGAGATTGGCAATTTCTTTTTCCTTCATATGGCATAATAAAATACCAATCGAATATACTTTTTATGTTATAATAATAATTTTCATTTAAAGGATTCATTTAATCTCTCTAAGTTCATTGATAAAACATTGGCTGTTCAAATACCCATCTAGTCTCGGTCAATGTTCTAATAATTCATATTTTTATACCCTTATTCGTCCTTTGTTCTTTTGACTTTTTCCAGAATTCAAATACTCTTGAAGAATTTTCCAGCTGTGATGTTGAATTTTGTCATCTTCTCTTTCCTCTAATGGCCCCTCTTTTTCTAATTATCACACTAAATGGATCTGGCTTTTTTCTCACAGCTGGATCACTTTTTCATGCATAATACCATCTGCCTAATAGTCTTTCATATCTCAGATTGTCATTTCAGGTTTTGCTACATGTCCCCAGTGATTGTAATCCATGTTTTCTTATCATTAAAGAAATCCCTTCCCATTTGTGGTTGATTTCAGGACCAACATTTTTTTTTACATCTCCTAGCCAAATTTACATATGTGTTTGCTGATCTCCTCAATATTTACCATTAGAATACTGTCTTTAGTATTCAGGGACCCAAGTGGCATAGTGCATAGCACCACAGTCCTGGGTTTAGAAAGACGAAGTTCAAATTGGTCTTAGTCACTTACTACCTATTTGACCCTAGGCAAATCACTTAACTTCTATTTGTCTTGGTTTCTTCAAATAGGAATAATAATAACACCTTCTTCCTAGGGTTGCTATGAGGACAAAATATGATAATAACTTAGAGTGCCTGGCACATAATAGGAGCTTAATAAATACTTATTCCCTTCCACTTTTCTCCCTAGTAGCAATGGTAATTTCTGAGGATTTTTCAAAACCATGTGCAAATGTTATATGAAAAAAAAAAATGTAACACATTAGGAATGGATTCACATGTAAAAGAGGAATTTAATCCCCATTTAATTGTTTTATTTAACATTTTGATTATGTCTATAAAGAGTGAAGAACAATAGAGATCTAGTAATTATCTAGCTGACATTTTTATATCATTAAATTTTAAATCAAATAAACAACATTTACTTGCTATATGTAAGGATTGTTGTTGTTCATTCATTTCAGTAATGCCTGACTTTTTGGGGTTATCTTGGTAGAGATACTGGAGTGGTTTACCATTTCCTTCTTCAGCTCATTTTACAAATGAGGAAACTGAGGCCAATAGGGTTAAGTGACTTGCCCAAGGTCACATAGCTAGTAAGTGTCTGTGGCTGCATTTGAACTCAGGTCTTCCTAACTCAGGCCCAGTGCTCTATCCACTGTGCAACCTAACTGCCTATATAGATTAGAAAGATTCACTTTTATGAGGCAAATATGAAATCATTGCCCCTGTTTATTTCTAGTCTTATTTTCTATTAGTGAAGATTCAATTTACATTCTATAGAATTAGTTCAAAAGCTTTTTTCTCAATACTCAAAAGATTACCAAGCTGAAGACTAAATTGATTTTGATTCTATTCACATATCCCTTCTCAAGTGTGATCTTACTCTGTTTGAAGCAGGGGACATTTAACCAACTGGCATAATAAAATCACATAATTTCAGATTAGGAAGGGATCTCAGAACTCTTCTAGTCAAACTAATAGCTTAATAAGATTCCCTTCTACAAGATCTTTGACAAGGAGTCTTCCAGATTTCACATAAACCACCCCTAATGATGAGGAACTCATGACCTCCTTAGATAGCCCATTTAATTTCTGAAGTTTTCATTGTTAGGCAGTTAATTTTTTTTCTTCTCAAATCAAACTTTGGTCTTCCTCTCTGCAACTTCAACAATTGTTCGCATTTCTTATCTCTGACTATGCTAAGATCAAGCATAATACAGCTAATTCTTATACCACATGAGTGTTTCAAATTCTAGAAGACATATTTACTCTTTCACCACCTACCTATGAATAAAGAATAGGAGGTATACCCAAAGAAATAATGAACAGGAATTGAAAGTTGGGTTACAATGATTTTTTTTCATAAATAACCTTAATTGGAAGAATGAGGAGACAGGTGGCACCAAAATATTAGCCCATCAGGGAGGAAACATAGACTCTACCACCCTAGATGAAAGCCACAACTAGAGAGGCTTTTCTCATCTTATAGCTTCCTATTTTAACTAATTTATCTTTTGAAATAAATGTCAAGAGTGACAGAGACAAGATGTTGGAGAAAACAAAGGGACTCACCTGAGTTCTCCACAAAATCCCCTCCAAACATGTCTAAATAATGTGTTAAAACAAACTCTGGAGCAACAGAACCTATACAGGGTGGTCTGAAATAATTTTCCAGCACAAGACAACTTAAAAGTTTGGCAGAAAATGTCTAGGGTGAGAGTAGAGCACAGTCCACCAGAGGCCATGCCAGCACAAGCCAGACCCCAGCAAACCAGAAGCAGAATTTTGGAATTGCTGAATCAGCAGAGGAAGTTGCTGCTTCCAGAGCTCTCAGGCCACAGATAGTAAGGGGATGAAACAACTGGCGATAAGGAGATTACAGGGGTCTCTTTGTGAACACTGGAGGCAGGACTCTGTTACTTTGCCCATACTCGGATCTGGGTTGCAGTCCTGGGTGGCAGTCTCAGGGCAAGAAGGAGCAGTAGCACAATACAGCTTGCAACTGCAGGGAAGTGGGGAGAACATGATCATAGTTCCAGGGCAGAAAAAAGAGTATAGTTACTCACAGTCCAGAGTATGAGCCAGGAGAGTAAACACACCTCCACTTAGATCATAACAGCTTTAAAGAACTGAAAACTTACAGGTCCCCAGAAGTATCTCTTAAAACAGTTGCACAAAACCCCTGAACCTTGGAACAGTGACCCCCTCCATTCCAAAAGCATATCCCCACTTTATCATAGAGTAAAACAAAAAATAGGCTGGAAAAAATGAGCAAACAGAAAAAATGTAACTATTGAAAGTTACTATAGTGACAAGGAAGATCAAAACACACCCTCAGGAGAATACAACAAAGTCAAAACTCCTATATCCAAAGCCTCAAAAAATATGAATTGGTCTCAGGTCATGAAAGAACTCAAAAATGATTTTTAAAATTAAGTAAGAGAGGGAGAGGGCAAATTGGGAAGAGAAATGAGAGGGATAAAAGATAATCATGAAAAAAAGTTAACAGCTTGCTAAAGGAGGCACAAAAAAATACTGAAGAAAACAATACCTTAAGAAACAGACTAGGCCAAATGGTTTTTAAAAAGATACAAAAATCCAATGAAGACAAGATTGCCTTAAAAACCAGAACTGATCAAATGGAAAATGAGGTTCAAAAGCTCACTAAAGAAAATAATTCCTTAAAAAATTAAAATTGAGCAAGCAGAAGGTAATGACTGTATCTGACATCAAAAAATGATCAAACAAAAAGGAAGGAAATGTGAAATATCTCATTAAAAAAAAACTTACCTGGAAAATAGATCCAGGAGAAATTATTTTAAAATTATTAGATTTCCTGAAAGCCATGATCAAAATCATATCTAGATGTCATCTTTTAAGAAATTATTAAGGAAAATTGTCTTGATTCTAGTACCAAAGTATAAAATAGATATTAAAAGAATCCATTGATCACCTCCCAAAAGAGATCTCAAAATGAGAACTCCCAGGAATATTGTAGCTAAATTCCAGAACTCCCTAATCAATGAGAAAATATTGCAAGAACCTAGAAACAAACAATTCAAATATCATGGAGTCATAGTCAGAATAACACAAGATCACAGGGCTTGGAATATAATATTCTAGGCAAAGTAGCTAGGATAACAACCAAGAATCACCTACCCAGCAAAGTTGAGTATAATTCTTTAGGGGGAAAAATGGATATTCAATGAAATAGAGGACTTTTGAGTATCCTTCTGTTAAAATTAATTAATGTGTTTATTTTTAGTTTTCAACATTTGCTTTCAAATGATTTTGATGTCTAAATTTTATCCCCTTCCCTGTGATCCACCTTTGCCAAGACAGTGTGCAATCTGATATAAGTTCTACATATATATTATATTGAACCTATATTCACAATAGCCATGTTGTAAAGAAGAATTTGAACCAATGGCAGGAACCATGAGAAAGAAGAAAGAGAGAGAGAGAGAGAGAGAGAGAGAGAGAGAGAGAGAGAGAGAGAGAGAGA
>NW_020954583.1:13092325-13124405 GCF_900497805.2 Vombatus ursinus
AGAGAGAGAGAGAGAGAGAGAGAGAGAGAGAGAGAGAGAGAGAGAGAAAGAGAGAGAGAGCAAATACTATGTGTTGATCTGCATTCAGACTCTATAGTTCTTTTCTTGGATGTGGATACCATTTTCCATAATGGGTCTTTTGGAGTTACTTAGATCTACTACTTAGATTCTTGCAGTGCTGAGAAGGGCTAAGTCTATGAAATTTAGTCAACACACAATGTTGCTATTAATGTTTTCCTGGTTCTGCTCACTTCATTCAGCATCAGTTAATGTAAGCCTTTCCAGGTTTTCCTGAAGTCTGCTTGCTCATCATTTCTCATCGAACAATAGTATTCTATTACATTTGTATACCAAAGCTAGTTCAGTCATTCTCCAATTGATGGGCATCCCCTCACTTTCCAATTGGGTCAATACAGAAAGGGCTGCTATAAATATTTTTATACATGCAGGTCTTTTTTTTATGATCTCTTTGGGATACAGACCTAGAAGTGGTATTGCACATTTCATAGTCCTTTGGGCATAGTTTCAAATTGTTCTCCACAATGGTTGGATCAATTCATAACTCCATCAACAATGTATTAGTGTTCCAATTAGTTTTCCCACATCTTCTCCAGCATTTATCATTTTCCTGTTTTATTATGTTAACCAATTTGAGAAGTGTGATGTGGTACCTCAGAGATGTTTTGATTTGCATTCTTCTAATCAATAGTGATTTAGAGCATTTCTTTATACCATTATAGATGGCTTTAATTTCTTCATCTGAAAACTGCCTGTTCATATCCTTTGACCATTATCATTTGGGGAATGATTTTATTCTTATAAATTTGAATCAATTCTCTATACATTTTAGAAATGAGTTCTTTATCAGAGACACTGGGTGTAAAAGTTCTCAGTTTTCTGCTTCCCTTCTAATCTTAGTTGCATTGTCTTTGTGCAAAAACTTTCCCATTTAATGTAATCAAAATTATCCATTTTGCATATCATAATATTCTCTATCTCTTGTTTGGTCATAAATTGTTCTGTTCTCCAAAACTCTGACAGATAAACTATTCCTTGTTCTCCTAGTTTGCTTATATTATCAGCCTTTATATCTAAATTGTATACCCATTTTGACTTTATCTTGGTATAAGGTGTAAGATGTTTATCTACACCTAGCTTCTGCTATACTCTTTTTTTTTAAAGATTCATTAATTTATTTATTTTTAGTTTTCAACATTCACTTCCACAAGACTTTGAGCTTCAAATTTTCTCCCCATCTCATCCTTCCCCCAACCCCAAGACAGCATGCATTCTGAGTACTCTTTCCCCTAATCTGCCCTCCCTTCAATCTCCCCCACTACACTTACTCTTCCTCTTCTATTTTCCTGTAGGGCAGGATAGATTTCTACACTCCATTGCCTGTATATTTTATTTCCCAGTTGCATGTGAAAACAATTTTTTTAACATTTGTTTTTAAAACTTTAGGTTCCAAATTTTCTCCCTTCCTCCCTCCGCACCCACCCTCGTTGAGAAGATAAGCAACTCGATACAGGTTATACTTGTGTAGTCATGCAAAACACTTCCATACTAGTCATGCTTTGGAAAACTAACTATATTTACCCTTCATCCTATCCCATCCCTCCCCCATTTATTATATTCTCTCTTTTGACCCTGTCCCTCCTCAGAAGTGTTTGCTTCTGATTACCCCCTCCCCCAATCTGCCCTCCCCTCTATCATCCTCCTGCTCTCTTGTCCCCTTCCCCAACTAATTTTCCTGTAGGGTAAGATAGATTTCCATACCCAATTGAGTGTGTATGTTATTCCCTCTTTAAGCCAAATCCTATGGGAATAAGATTCACTCATTCCCTCTCACCTTCCCCCACTTCCCTTTCACTGTAAAAGCCTTTTCTTGTCTGTTTTATGTGAGATAGTTTACCCCCAGTCTAACTTTCCCTTTCTCTTTCTCACAGCATAAACCTCTCTCACCCCTTAATTTTATTCTCCAGATATCTTTATATTCATCTTTATTCTCCTGCATCTTCACCTCACCCTGTGCCCACCATCTATCAATCTATCTATACACATAATTTTCTCCCCTCCAACTACCCTAATACTGACAAAGGTCTCATGAGTTACAAATATCATCTTTCCATGTAGGAATGTAAAGTTCAACCTTAAAAAGCCCCTTATGATTTCTCTTTCTTGTTTACCTCTGCATGCCTCTCTTGAGTCTTGTATTTGATAGTCAAATTTTCTATTCAGGTCTGGTCTTTTCATCAAGAATGCTTGATTCTTGATGAAATTGTCTATTATCTATTTCTCTATTTCATTGAATATCCATTTTTCCCCTAAAGGATTATACTCAGTTTTGCTGGGTAGGTGATTCTTGGTTGTAATCCTATCTCCTTTGCCCTCAGGAATATTATATTCCATGCCCTGTGGTCCCTTAATGTAAAAACAGCTAAATCTTGTGTTATCCTGATTGTGTTCCCACAATACTTGAATTGTTTCTTTCTGACTGCTTGTAATATTTTGTCCTTGACCTGAGAACTCTGGAATTTGGCTACAATAATCCTAGGAGTCTTCCTTTGGGGATCTCTTTCAGGAGGAGATTGGTGGATTCTTTCAATTTCTATTTTGCCCTCTGCTTCTAGAATATCAGGGTAGTTTTCCTTGATAATTTCTTGAAAGATGATGTCTAGGGCAATAATTTTTGAATTCTCTCTCCTGGATCTATTTTCCAGGTCAGTTGTTTTTCCAATGAGATATTTCACATTGTTTTCTAATTTTTCATTCTTTTGGATTTGTTTTACAGTGTCTTGATTTCTCATAAAGTCACTAGCTTCCAATTGCTCTATTCTAATTTTTAAGGAAGTATTTTCTTCAGTAATCTTTTGGACTTCCTTTTCCATTTGGCCAATTTTGCTTTTTAGGGCATTCTTCTCCTCATTGGCTTTTTGGACCTCTTTTGCCATTTGGGTTAGGCTATTTTTTAAGGTGTTATTTTCTTCAGTATTTTTTTGGGTCTCCTTTAGCAAGCTGTTGACTTGTTTTTCTTGATTTTCTTGCAAAACTCTCAATTTTTCCTCTACTTCTCTTACTTGCTTCTCAAAATCATTTTTGAGCTCTTCCAAGGCCTGGGACTGATTCATGTTTTTCTTGGAGGCTTTGGATGTATGAGCTTTGACTTTGTTGTCTTCTTCTGGTTGTATATTTTGATCTTCTTTGTCACCAAAGTAAGATAATATAGTCTGACTCTTTTTGCGCTGTTTGCTCATGATTCCAGCCAGTTACCTCAGTTTTAAACTCTTTGTTAAGGTAAGAGTCTGATTCCAATGTAGAGAATGTACTGTCCCAAGCTTTCAGGGGTTTGTACAGCTGTTTTCAGAGGTTCTTCTAGGGACCTGTAAATTTTCAGTTCCTCCAAGGTGGTATGATAAGGGGTGAGGTGTTTCTTCTCCACCACCAAAACAAGCTCCACCACACCGGTGCTCCTTCTTGCCCCAGGACCACCCCTCAGAACTGTGACCCAAGCATGGGCCCAGCAAGAGAATCCTGCACCAGCAGAGAGATCCCTGCAATCACCTTCTAATCAGCCACTCGATACCCCCTCAGTCTGTGGGCTGGAAACTCAGGAAATAGCCGCAGCCTTGGGGGCAGCTGAGACCTAGCTCCTTCTCTCACCGCAGTAACAGACTTTTCCCACTGACCTTCTAAGTTGTCTTTGGCATTAGTGAGTTAGTTAGTTAGCTGCCCATGATTCAGCCCTCTGAGGCCTGCTCCAGGGTCACTGTGGCCTGCACACCCACACTGAACTGCACTCCTCTCCCTGCCCAGCACAATAGATCTTTTAGATCAATCATCAAGGCTGTCTTTGGCTGGAAATTTGTTTCACTCTGTCTTTTTGTGGGTTCTGCTGCTTTAGAATTTGTTTAGAGCCATTTTTTATAGGTATTTGGAGGGGTTTAGGGGGAGAGCTGAAACAAATCACTGCTTTCCCTCCACCATCTTGGCTCCACCCTCCCCTCCTAGTTTTGTTGTCATATGGTGAATTATGCTCATAGGTTTTTGCTGATAGGTTGCTAGAGGTTGCCTCACCCACCCACACCCCCAAGCATGTGGTGGTTATTCAGGCTGGAGTCTGACAGTTTTCCTAGCTGTGTACACAGCTGGGGGCAGGGAGGCATGTTGGGGAATGGGCTTCTGTGTTGGCACTTGTCTGCTCCATCACTCTAGGGCTCAGGATCTCCCACTGGTTTACTGAGGTGGGGCTTGCTTCTGGCTTGCTAGAAGGCCATTCTGTACCAATCCCCTTCCACCAGAGTGAAAGGGACTTTTCCATTAATTCCCCAAGCCTCCAGGGCTAAAAGACTGCTGCACCTTGTCTTCCTGGTGGCTCTGCTTTTCTAAGATTTTTCCTAGAGTGATATTTTCTGGGTTTTTAGAGTTCAATAAGGGAGAGTGAGAGCAACTTACTGTTTACTCCACTATCTTGATTCCCAGAAGTCAAACCACATTCAAGCATTCTTGATGAAGACACCAAAGCTGAACAAGAAATTTGATTTTTTTGACAAGATATGAGAAGCATAAAAGAAAAATCATAATGGAAAGAAAAATCATAAGAGACAACATACATGGGAAGATGATATTTGTAACTCATAGGAACTTTCTCATTATTAGGACAATTAGATACAGACTGAGGGCACAGGTGTGAATTTACCATGAGGGTATGATTATCTAAAAAATAAAATTAAAGGGTGAGAAAGAGGAATGCACTGGCACAAAGAGAAAGGGAGAGGTAAAATGGGGTAAATTATCTCCCATAAAAGACGCAAGAAAGAGCTTTTACTATGGAAGGAAAGATGGGGGAAGTGGTAGGGAATGATTGAACCTTAGTTTCATTAGAATTGTCTCAAAGAGAGAATAACATACACACTCAATTGGGTATAGAAATCTATCTTAACCACCAGAAACGTAGGAGGAGAAGGGTTTGCTCATAGCAGATTGGGGGAGGAGGTAGTCAGAAGAAAAACACTTTTGAGGACTAACAGGGTGGAAGGGGTTGGAGAATGGAATAACAGGGGGGGAATAGATAGAAAGAAATACAATTAGGAATTATAACTGTGAAAAATTAAGCAAATTTCCCTGATAAAATCCTCATCTCTCAAATATAGAGAAAAATGAGTCAAATTTATAAACATAAGAGGCATTCCCCAATTGATAAATTATCAAAAAATAAGAAGTCATTTTTCTGATGCAGCAATCAAAGCTATCTACTGACAGGAGAGATGCAAATTGAAACAATTCTGAGGTACTTCCTTATACCTATTAAATTAACTAATAGGACAGAGAAGCAAAATGGCAAATGTTGGAGGGGATGTGCAAAAATTTTGACACTAATGCACTGTTGGTAGAGTTGTGAACTGATTCAACCATTATGTTGAGGAATTTGGAACTCTGCACAAAGGCCTGTAAAACCATGCATACTTTTGACCAGCAATACCAAAAAAAAAAAAAAGATAAAAAAGGAAAAGGACCTATATGTACAAAAAAGATTTATAGTAACTCTTTTCTGGTAACAAAGAATTTAGGAGATAGCTATCAATTGGAGAATGGCTGAACAAGCTGTAATACAGGATTGTGATGGAATACTATTGTGCTATAAGAAATGATGAGTAGGATGCTCTCAGAAACACCTGGAAAGACTTTTGTGAACTGATGCAAAGTGAAATGAGTAGAAGCAGGAGAAAATTGTACACAATTAACAACAATATTTTAAAATTATCCACTGTGAATTACTTGGCTATTCTAATTAATGTAATGATCCAAGACAATTCTGACGGACTTATGACGAAAAATGTTATTCATCCCCAGAGATAGAACTGATGGAGTCTGAATACAGATCAAAGCATACTTTTTATTTTATTTTATTTTACTTTACTTTTATTTATTTTATTTTTTCTTGGGTTTTTATTTTGGTCTATGTTTTCTTTTATAATGACTAATATGGAAATATGTTTTCCATGTCTACACATACATAACCTATATCAAATTGCTTGTCTTCTCAATGAGGAGCATGGCAAGAGAGGAAGAAAATTTGGAACTTAATTTAAAAAATTTTAAAAATTGTTTTTACATGTAATTGGAGGAAAACAAAATACTTAAAAAAGAAAAAGAAGTGAAATAAATGTCAAGTTCTCTTGCTTCTACATTGTTGAAACAGCATAAATATAATTAATGTCCACTATTTTTGGTCCTCTCTAAATTTGGCACTCTTGGTCAAAGCAATAGTTGTACTAATTTTTGAAAATGGGAAGAATCTTCCAACTATATAGCTATAAGCTTAACTTCAATTACGTGCAAAATTCTAGAACATGATATTAAAAGAAAGCTTTTGAAATACTTAAAAATGCAAACAGTAGGCACTAAAAGCCATCATGGCTTCATCAAGATATAAATAATGCTGGATAAACTTCATCTGAATCACTATGTTTAGTCTGAGGTGTCACATTTAAGGGCAATGATAAACTGTGATATGTCCAAGAGAAAATGATCAGAATGATAATAGGATCACCACAAACTATGCTACATAAAAATGAATGGGTGTATTTAGCAAAGGGAAGAAAAGACAGTGGTGAGATGTCTTAACATATTTGAGGCTTATGGGAGAGGGGTTAGACTCAACTGTCACATTCAAAGATATAAACAAGGGCAGAAAATGTGGGGCTTTGACCAAGGGGGCCAAATATCTTGATTATATTTGTGTTGTTTCAGTAATGTAGAAATGAGAACTTGGCATTTAATTCAGAAGACAAATTAGTTGAAATAGGAATCTTCAAGATTGCAACAGCCTTTCTAGGTATGGCTTTCAGCTAGGGTGCTAGGGACTATGTTTCCTCCCTGATGGGCTAATATCTTGGTGCCACCTGCCACCTCATTTCTTCCAATAAAAAGTATTTTTTTTACAAAAACAATTTCTTTGTAACCATATTTTCAATTTCCCATTCCTTATTTGTGTCCTGTCATTCTCCCATAAGATGGCTCTTATTGGAGAAAACAAAATTCTATTGATAGTACTCATAATCCCACCCACCTTAAAAATGATATTTATCTTTGAAAATCTTCCATTATAGCTAAGAAATACTTTTTAAATATTTTCTTAGCATTCACTACCAATGTCTATTCATTCTCTCCTTTTTCTGACATTTTTCTTATAGGACTTTGCCATTTTTTTTGTATTCATACCAAGTCACCTTTCTTTACTTTCATCTTTTGTATGTGTCTTTAAAACAATCAAGTTTATCCATGAGGTCCCTTAATGATTTGAGATTTTTTATCCCTCATGACTTCTGTGCATTTTGAAACACTTACCTAGGATCAGGTTTACTTCACATTTGAGGAAAAAATTCATTCAATATTAAGCAGCTGAAATAAAGATAACAGAGAATAACCAATTAAAGAAAGCATTGACTTGGAAAAATTAAACTCCTAGAGTTCCTGTAAAAATAAAATTATTTATATTAATTCAATGCCATTACAAAAATAATATGCTTTAACAAATTTAATAGAAAAACAAAATCCTTAGCACATTGCCTATTACACCTTACTTCCAAACTCTAAAGAAATTGTTTTAAAAAGTTGGAATAGTAAATGTTGAACAGGTTGTTGAGAGACAGTAGCATTAATGCCCTATTGGTAGGACTGAAATTGGTCAAACCATTCTGGAAAAAAAAAGCAATTTGGAAGTGTGCAAAGAAAGTGACTAAAAGGTACAACTATTTGATTCAGAGATTAGATCACAAGGCATATACTGCAAGGAGATAAATGACAAAAAACAAAGTCCTTATGTATATCAAGATATTTATAGCAACACTATTTTTGTTGTAGAATAAAGGGTTTGAGAATTGTGGGATTTGTAGTTAATTACAAGAATTCCTTACCATCCTTAAGAATAGATGTAGATTTGCATCACACCAGGGAGCTTTGAAAAAGGACACACAGTTTATGAGAGGAAGTCGTGTAGAGACACAATCCTCAGCCCTGCCAAGATTTTAATGAGCTGAACTGGAAATCAATGGTCACAGAGAGGCAATAGCCAACAGAAGAAACTAAGAGGAGAAACCAAAAGGAGAAATTAAAAAGATAGTGGAGCTATGATAGAAAATGGAAAAATGGAGTTGGTTCCCTGGGCCTCTGCAGAAACCTAAAGACAGAGGACTCGGGCTGAAGCTACTGGTTGTACTCACCAAACAAGGAAATAGAGATATCACTTTCCCCTACTTCCATGCAAAGTTCAGTAATTACGGATAAGGAACGCAGAATAAATTGTAATACTTTTTCAATGTATTGGATTTTTTTCTGAACTTTTTATGCTTCTTTTTTATATATTGATATAATGAATGGTTCTCTGAAAAGGAAGGAACAAAGAAAGAGAAGAAGGAAACAAGCATTTATGAGCTGTCTGCTAGGTTCAGGCACTTTATAAACATTATATTATTTCATCCTCAAAACAACCTGAAAGATATTATCCCCATTTTAGAGTTGAGGAAACTGAAGCAGACAGAAGTCAAGTGACTTGCCCAGTATCACACAGCTATTAAGTATCTGAGGCTAGAATTTAACTAAGGTCATCCTGACTACAGGACCAGTGCTCAATCTTTTGTGCTATCTAACTGCATGGTTAGGGTTATGGGGGAGATGAATACATTAAGAATTGTGGATGATACAAAAACAAAATATTTTAAGAAAAAAAGAATGAGAATAAAGTCTTTGAAAATTAGAAATTTTTCAGTATTTACCAAAATGTACCAAGAGTTTGGGAAAAAGAAACTACAGTGTAATGGCCATTTAATTAATTATAGCTAATCTACATAATTTAATCCCAGATACGAAGTAAAAAACAAAAACAAAAACAAAACTACACTTTATTTGCTTATTTTGGATTACACATATTTTAGGTCATCTGCAGTGCACAAATATTGGTGTTTCATTTCAATATTTAATTAAACTTTGTGCATATATGTATTTACTAAGTAATAAACCAATTTCTATATATCTTACATTCTAATTTACCAGACAGCTATTGCCTTTTTATCACTGGTCAAGAGGCACCCATTTAGTGACAGTACAATTTCAAATTGAGTCAGTCCAAAGGAATTGAAGACATGAGTTTCTAATTTTATTTCTGTAAGTGATTTATTATATTCATAATTTCAGCTTTATGTAATTCTGTAATTTAAAGTCCAAGTAAATGCATGCTTCCTTTGTAATAATGCACATCACAAATCACAAAAAAAACCAAAATGCATTATTTTAATTAATATTGGATTCTATGTTATATGGTAATTGGAAGTCAAAGTAAATATATGCTTTAGCTGTTTGCATTTTAACAATAACAAAAAAAAATGTGCCAGAGAATCTATAAAAGTCCGTTAAGGAAAAGATGAGTTGATATATCTTTAAATGTTTCCATGTTGTAAAATACTTTTTTTGTAATTAAGGCATATTCAAAAGTTTTTATGGATAATCTTAAATTTATTTTATCTTTATCTTTCCTAGCTCTCATGTTTGTTATTTCAGTCCATATTTCAGTTGCCAAACTCATTTTTCCCAAATTATTTTTTAACTTTCTTTTAATTTTAAGTATAATTTGAAAAGGATTCTGGGAAGATGATGGAGTAGATCAGAAAACTTTTGGCTCTCCCAATTTCCTCCACAGAAGAAGACAGAACATTGCCTCAGAGGGAATGTAGAGCAGTGAAAATAAACAAAAGTCAGGGTAAAGCAATTGTTCTCCTAAGACAACCTAAGAATACCCCAAAAAGGACCTTACCTCCAGGGGCACAGGTTTGGCTAGAGTGAAGTGGAAATACCTCTAGGCCAACTCTGCAGAATCTACAAACAATAAGCCTTGGGGGCAAATGGGTTGGGGTGGCAACCCCAGCCTTAGAAACTTTCATCTCAAAGACAGCAGGTGTTTGATGTCTGAGGAGGAAAAGACTGAAGTACCTTTCACTGTTGAGGGACACCAAGCACAGTTGTGCTGATCAGATGGTCCCAGGATGCTGCTGTGGAAAGAAGGAGCTAGCACATACCTGGTGAATACAATAAAAGAGGGACAGGGTCCTATTAGCTGTGGGCACTTGCAGGACAGCAGAATCCCTAGTTTCAGTTCCAGGGCGGAGAGGACAGCTGTAGTTTACAGCCACTGGAGAGAACACAGGGAGTTAGATCATTTGGAAGACAGCGTGACTGGGGACTCTAACTGTGGCTTAGGATTGGAGAGGGGAGCCCAAGGTTGACCATGAGTCAGACCTCAGAAAATTGCAACAGTAAGAAGGACCTAAGGCTTGGGACACTACTTTCCATAACTCAGGCATAGGATTTGAGCATACTAATAGATACAAAAAAAAAAAAATAAAACAAAAAATAAATAAATAAATAATGAGCAAGCAAAGGAGAAAGAACCCAACCATAGATAGGTCCTATGGGGATAGAGAAGACTTGGGCTTATATTCTGAGGAAGATAATGGAGGTTTTTTTTAAAAAAGTCATTCCTTTTGCAGTGATAAATGTCTAATGATCCCTATCACAAAAAGAGTTCCTACAGGAATTTAAAAACAACTTTAAAAATCAAATAAGAGAGAACAAGGAAAAATTAGGAAAAAAGTAAGAGCAATCCAAGAAAATCAAGACAATTATGAAAAGAAAATCAACCAACTTGAAATAGAGAACTAAAAACTTAAAGGAGAAACTAGTCCCTGGGCAAAGGGAAGACAAAGACATTCTAAGACAAAAAGAAATAATAAATCAAAATCATAAGAATAAAAAAAAATGAATATCAAACTTCTCATCCAAAAAACAACTGATGGGGAGAACAGATTGAGGAGAAATAATATAAGAAAAGTCAGACTACCTGAAAATTATGATTAAAAAAAGAATCTTGACATAATGTTATGAGAAATTATCAAGGAAAATTTCCCTGAAGTTCCAAAATAAGAAGGCAAAGCTAATGGAAAAAAATTCCACTGATTACCACCTGAAAGAGATCCTAGAAGGAAAATTTATAGGAATGTCATAGTCAAGTTTCAAAGCTCCCAGGTTGAAGAGAAAGTATTGGGAAAAGCAGTGACTTGCTTGATTTCTCCCCTAAACCCCTCCGAATATCTATAAAAAATGGCTCTAAACAAATTCTGAAGCAGCAGAACCCACAAAAAGAAAGAGTGAAACAAATTCCTAGCCCAGGACAACCTGGATAGTTGATTGTAAAGGTATATCATGCTAGATGGAGAGAGGTGTGTAGTTTGGTGTGGGCACGCAGGTAAAACAGGCCTCGGTAAACCTGGAGCAGGCCTCAGAGGACTGAATCATGGGCAGCTGTAGCAGTTTCCAGACTTCTCAACCCACAAACACCAAAGACAACTTAGGTCAGTAGGAAAAGTCTGTGACTGAGGTGAGAAAGAAGCTCTGTCCCAGTCCCAATCTATGTGTGTGGCCCTGGGACAGCAGCTGCTTCCAGAGCTTTTGACCCACAGACGTAGTGGGAATCAAGTGGCTGATCAGAGGGGAATTGCAGGGATCTCTTCCCTGCTGCAGGATTCTCTTGCTTTGCCCATATTTGCATCTGGGTCACAGTTCTGGGTTGTAGTCCTGGGGCAAGGAGGAGTACTGGCATGATGGAGTTTGTAGTGGTGGTGGAGAGGAAATCCTCCTCACAGTTCCAAGGCAGAAAAGAGTGCTTGTGGTCACTCATAGACCAGAGCACAGGTCAGGAAAGGAGTAAACACCTGGCTCTTGATCTTACCACCTTGGAAGAACAGAAAATTTACAGGTCCCTAGAAGTATCTCTGAAAACATTTGCACAAAATCCCTGACGCTTGGGACAGTACATTTTCCACACTGGAAGCAAACCCCTACCTTAACAAACAGCTTATAACTCAAGGAATTAGCTAGGATCATGAGCAAACTTGGCAAAAAAAAGTCATACCATAGACTCTTACTTGGGTGACAAAGAAGATCAAAACATACAACCAGAAGAAGACAACAAAGCCAAGCTTACATATCCAAACCCTCTGAGAAAAATGTGAATTGATCCCAGATCATGTAAGAGCTCAAAAAGGATTTTAAGAAGCAAGTAAGAGAAGTAGAGGAAAAACTGGGAAGAGAAATGAGAGTGATGCAAGAAAATCATGAAAAACAAGTCAACAGCTTGCTAAAGGAGATCCAAAAAAAAAAAAATACTGAAGAAAATAACACCTGAAAAATAGTCTAACCCAAATAGCAAAAGAGGTCCAAGAAGCCAACGAGGATAAGAATGCCTTCAAAAGCAAAATTGGCCAAACAGAAAGGGAATTCCAAAAGCTTGCTGAAGAAAATATTTCCTTAAAAATTAGAATGGAGCATGTGGAAGCTAGTGACTTTATGAGAAATCAAGACACTGTGAAACAAACCCAAAAGAATAAAAAAATAAAAAACAATGTGAAATATCTCATTGGAAAAACAACTGACCTGAAAAATAGATCCAGGAGAGATAATTTAAAAATTATTGGACTATCT
Organism: Vombatus ursinus; assembly: GCF_900497805.2. NCBI lineage: Eukaryota > Metazoa > Chordata > Mammalia > Diprotodontia > Vombatidae > Vombatus > Vombatus ursinus. Next base: position 13,104,860 of record NW_020954583.1, read on the forward strand.
GAAAGCCATGATCAAAAAAAGAGCCTTGATATTATCTTTCAAGAAATTATCAAGGAAAACTGCCCTGATATTCTAGAACCATAATGTTGAATAGAAATAGAATGAATCCACCAATCACCTTCTGAAAGAGATCACCAAAATCAAAACATCCAGGAATAGTATAGCCAAATTCCAAAGTTCCCAGTTCAAAGAGAAAATATTGCAAGCAGCCAGGAAGAAACAATTCAAGAATGGTAGAGCCAGTGTCTGGATAACACAAGATTTAGCAACATCTACATTAAAGGATCAGAGGTCTTAGAATATGATATTCTGGAGGGCAAAAGAGCTAGGATTACAACTAAGAATCACCTACCCAGAAAAACTGAGTAGAATCCTTCGGTGGGGAAAAAAAACATTCAATGAGATAGAGAACTTTCAAGCATGCTTGATGAAATGACCAAAGCTGAACAGAAAATTTGATTTTCAAATACAAGACTTAAGAGAAATGCAATAAGGAAAACAGAAAAGGGAAATCATAAAAGACTTGATAAGATTAAACTATTTACATTTGTACATGGGAAGATATTTGTAACTCATAAGACCTCTCTCATTATTAGGGTAGTTAGAAGGAGTACATATAGACAGAGTGCACAGATGTGAGTTGAGTAGAAAGGCATGATACCTAAAAGATAAAATTAAGAGGTGAGAAAGGAATGTACTGGGAGAAAGAGAAAGGGAGAGATAGAATGGGATAAATTATAATAAAGAAGCAAGATAAAGCTTTTACAGTGGATGGGAAAAGAGGAGAGCTATGGTGGAGTCAGTGAATCTTACTTCATCAAAATTGGCTCAAAGAGCGAATAACATACTTTCTCAGTTAGGCATAGAAATCTATCTTACCCTACAAGAAAATAGGAGGGGAAAGGAATAAGAGAAGGGGAGGATGATAGAATGGAAGGCATATTGGATGAAGGTGTAGTCAGAAGGAAAACACTTTTTGAGGAGGGACAGGGTAAAAGGAGAGAGACAGAGAGAATAGAATAAGTGGTAGGGATAGGATGGATGGAAATACAGCTAGCAGTAGTAACTATGAAAAACATCTTGAAGAGGTTTCTCTGATAATGACCTTATTTCTCAAATGTATAGAGAATTGAATCAAATTTATAAAAGAAAGAACCATTCCCCAATTTATAAATGATCAAAAGATATGATCAGTTTTCAGATGAAGTAATCAAAGATATCTATAGCCATATGAAAAAAAATACTCACTATTAATTAGAAAAATGCAAATTAAAACAATTCTGAGGTACCACCTCATACCTATTAGATTGGGTAATAAAACAGGAAAGGTAAATGACAAATGTTGGAGTAGATGTGGGAAAACTGGGACATTAATTCACTTTTGGAGTTGTGAACTGATTGAACCATTCTATAGAACAAATTGGAACTATGCCCAAAGGGTTATAAAACCATGAATACCCTTTGATCTAACAATACCACTACCCGGTCTGTATCCCAAAAGAGATTAAAAAAACCCAGTAAAGGGACCTATATATACCAAAATATTTATAACAGCTCTTTCTGGAGCAATGAATTAGAAATTAAGGAAATGCCCATCAATTGGGAAATGGCTGAACAGCTTGTGGTATGTCATTATGATGGAATACAATTCTACTATAAGAAATGATGAGTAGGATGCTCTCAGAAAAACCTGGAAAAACTTTCATGAATTGATGCAAAGTGACATGTACTGTGTACAAAGTAATAGCAATAATGTAAGATGATCAGCAGTGAATGAATTAGCTCTTCTCAGAAAAAAAATGATCCAAGACACTCTGAAGGACTTATGTTGAAAAATCCTATTCATGCTCAGAGAAAGAACTGATGAGTCTGCATACAGATTGAAACTTTTTTTTACTTTATTTTCTTGAGTTGTCTTTCACAACATGACTATTATAGCTATGATTTGCATGACTACATATGTATAACCTATATTGAATTGCTTGCCTTCTCATTAGGGGCTGGGGGAGGAAGGAAGGGAGAGAATTAGGAACTCAAAGTTTTAAAAAATAATGTTAAAATTATTTTTACATGCAACTGGGGAAGCAGAAGACAAACTAGTATAGTACAGGTCATACAGATGCATATGAATCTATATGTCTACATATTAGTATAATTATAGATATATAAGTATATATATGTAAGCATATATACTTGTATATGTATGTGTGTAGGTATGTGGGTATATGTGTATGTATGGGTGTATATGTGTGTGCTTAGACGTATATGTCTCTATGTGTGTGTACATATACACACATATATACATACAACCACTATATATATATGTTTGTATATTTGTATATATATGTGTGTGTGTGTATGTATGTATTACACATATTATATATTTGCACTTAATTGTAGCCCTATGGGGAGAGGAGGAAGTAAGGGAGGGAAAAAGAACAAAGTAAAAAGTGCATAGCAGAGAACAAAAGAAAACTTTCAAGCAAGCAAAGAAAAAATTTACAGCTCTGAACCCAATGTGTTGAATTTATTATATAGGCTTCCTTGAAATGGAAATTTATTGTTGCATATTTTGAATCCTCTCTTACATTCTGCTGTGCATATAGCAATGTTTTTTTTCTTTTCTCATTTTGTATTTAAGTTGATAATGTTTCGTTTTCTTTTCTTACTGTATATGCAAGTTTAAAATAAATTAATAAAAATGAAGAAAAAAATTAAGCATTATCTTCTAACTCTTTCCCCACACAGAGGGCACAATATTCCTTTCATATTTCTCTTATCTTATGTTTGCCTCTTGCACTACTCTCATGTTATCTAGACAATAGATATTTAAAATGTATTAGTATATATTGTGTATAGTGATTTAAAAAGTAATCTCAGAATGACAATTTTTCATTCATTTTTGTCTGTGATACTATCCTAAACTCAAGGGTAAACACTGGACTTTTGATTTCATTGATATAGAGAACTCACACATGAGGAAATGTCTATTTCCAATCTGGGTCCTTATTTTTTTTCTACAATTTGTAGTTCTAGAAAGTTCCCTAGAACAGAGATTTCAAACAAGCAGATTAAGGGTCACATGTAGCCTACAACACACCCAAGTGCAACCTGAAGCATTAAAATATAGTTCCTATTTGATTTTAATGTGTTCATGCATTAATAAAATATAGAAATGCATTTAGTTATCTAAATAAGTATATGGCCCACAGAGATTATTCTGTACACAGTTTAGTAGCCCCTCTTTTCTATTTGAGTTTGACACCAGTGTCCTAGGTCAATGAATAGTTAAGTGATTTACTCAGCATCACACAGACAGTGTATGTAAAGGAAAGACTTAAACCCAGGTCTGTCAGGTTTTGAGTTCATTTCTCTATACATTGTGCCATGTCTCCTTTCAAACTACACATACATTTGATTATATGACTTATCTGCAATCCCTGTTCTTTTCTAGGGAAATATTTGATAGCTGCTGCTTTAGTAATATTATCAATAACAATGATAAAATATAATAATAATAATAATAATAATAATAATAATAATAACTAGCATGTACAGAGTACTTTAAGGTTCCTAAAACAATTCACAAGTACAATCTGATTTTATCCCAAAACTATCATAGGAGGAGGATCCTACTATTATCCCCATTTTACAGATTAAGAAACTGAGGCAGACAGAGAATATGATTTGCCCAGAGTAACAGTTATTAAGTGTCTGATACTGAATTTGAACTAATGTCTTTCTGATTTCAAGGCCAGCAGTCTTATCAATTGCACTGTTAGCGTGATTGAGTTTAAAATATGATATTGAAAGCTAAGACTCCTAACTTGTTTGAAACAAACATGGAGTAATTAGGAAAAATTAATTCCCACATACTTTAAGGGAAAGCCTAGTTTACCTCACAGTGTTTCTACAATAATTGTTACTTGCTGACATGTGATGTGGCAGAAAAATTAGTATTTTTAGATTTAAAAGGCTTGAATTTATGCTTTGCTTTTGTTCTTTACCAGCTATATATCTTTGGGAAATCACTCTACCTCTATGGGCCTCAGATTTTTGTCTGTAAAATTAGGGAGTAGAACTAGATCATTTCTAAATGGTCCAGCATTCTGTAATCTGTCAAATCTAACTACTAAATCTTTTCCCATAATGCCAAATATTTTTGGATCTTGGTCTTCATGAAAAGAAACATCAAATCAGATCAATAGCAATTTATTCTATTATGCCCCCTCCAAGAATGAAATCTTACTAGGAAACATAATCATTAATATGTGTTTCTAGAGAAAATTCCTCAATGTTAGATTTTTGTCCTCTTTTTATACTTTTTACATGAGAAAGATTAGGTTGTAAATTGAATATAATTAAAAATGTCTAATGCAGCAACCCTGGCAATATATTTTTTAAAATCTGCATGAAATCATAAGATTTCACATAAATTTCATATTTTTAAATAAATCATATTATATTATTTTTCATATAAGATCTAGAAGGAACCTCAGATGTTATCTACTCCAACCCACTCATTTTCCATATGCAGAAAATGAGGCACAGGGATATGATTTTTTTTTGAGATCACAAAGCCAGTAAATGTCAGAGGCAGAATTTGAACCAATATCCCCTGACTACTTAGCTAATGCTTTTTCTACTGTATAAAATTATTTACTTATATTTGAATCTATATGTTTGGTTGATTTAGTTATTAAATTTGAATGCAATCATGTGGATTCAGTTAAATGCAACATAAAAGGGCTATTAGGTTCTGCTTCTGGGAGCCAAGATGGCAGAGCAAAAAGGTAGTTGCTCTCACCCTCCCCTATCAACTTCTGAAAGCCCAGAAAATATCACCCCAGAAAAAACCCTGTAACAGCTGAACCAGAGGAAAGACTGGGAGCAGCAGTGCAGTAGCCCAGGTAGCTAGAGGGATTAACAGGAAAAGCCCCTCTTACCCTGGGGGAAGGGGAGCAGTATGGAACAGGAGGCATCCCACCTAGCTACTGGAAAGACCCATTTTAGCACACCAGGAGGAGATTCTGGTGCCTGGGCATTCTACAGCAAATGGGTCTCCCAGTGCCTCAGCAAAAATAAGGGAAGCAGTACTACTAAGGGCCCCAGGTGTATAAGCACCCTGCAGCATTCATCTGAAAGGAGCTGAAGAAAGCAACCTAGAGTTGCTCAAAAGTTCCAGCCTTGCTGATTCCAGCCCAATATCAGTTAAGCTGTCAGAATCCTACAGCTTCCAACTGCCAACCAGGAGGAGATCTTGAAGCCCAGGTAGTTGAGCAGGCAAACACCAACAGCTGGACATCCAAGTACCTCAGTGAGTGTGGGGGAACTGGTGGAAACCAGCTCAGAAAACCACCAGGTGCCTTGGCATTCTACAGCAAAGGAGTCTCCCAGTGCCTCAGCAGAACTAAGGGAGGCAGCACTGCAAGGGGCCCCAGGCAGATAAACACCCTGCAGCACCCACCCAAAAGGAGCTGAGGAAAGCTAAAGGAAAGAAAAAGCAGGCAACCTAAAATTGCCTGAAAGCTCCAGCCTTGCAGATTCCAGCCCAATACCAGGTAAGTTGCCAGAACCCTATAGCCTACAATTGCCAAAATAAGAGGCCCCAGCACACAAAGCCAGTGACCAAGACCTACGTTCCCAACACAAGAAGCTTGGGTCAGTGCCCGCTGCTCCCCAGCAGGAGAGCTTAATCTCTTTAAAGGTCAAAGAATAAAGAAACACCATGGGTAAAAAGAAATGAATGATAGATTCATATTATGAGAAGAGTGAAGATCAAGACAGAAATTCCAAAGAGGACAACACTGTCAACAAATTCACATCTGCAACCTCAAAAGGGAATATGAACTGGTTTGAAGCCCAAAAAGTCTTTTTAGAAGAGCTCAAGAAAGATTTTAAAAGTCAAGTGAGAAAGGTAGAGGAGTCCTTAAAAAAATACAATTGGACAATTGGAAAAAAAAGTACACTGAAAAAAGCAAGTCCCTAAAAAACACAATTGGCCAACTGGAAAAAAAGTACACTGAAGAAAACAAATCCCTTAAAAATATAATTGGCCAATTGGAGAAGAAAGTACAAAGTCTAACAGAAGAAAACAATACGTTAAAAATTAGAATTGGACAAATGGAAACTAATTACTCTATGAGAGAGCAAGAATTAGTCAAACAGAAACCAAAAAAAATGAGAAACATAGATGAAACATGGGTAAACAACTGATGTGGAAAATCGATCCAGGAGAGACAATTTAAAAACTACTGGCCTACCTGAAAATCATGATGAAAAAAGAGCCTGGACAGTATCTTTCAGGAAATCATAAAGGAAAACTGCCTTGAAGTCCTAGAACCAGAAGGTAAAATAACCATAGAAAGAATCCACTGCTCATCACCTGAAAGACATCCCAAATTGAAAACTCCAAGGAATATAATAGCCAAATACCAAAATTACCAGATTAAAGAGAAAATACTACAAGCAACCAGAAAGAAACAATTTAAATATGGAACCACATTTAGGATTACACAAAACCTTGCTGCTTCTACATTAAAAGACAGTAGGACTTGGAACATGATATTCCGTAAGGCAAAGGAGCTTGGATTGCAGCCAAGGATCAACTACCCAGAAAAAATGAGCATGATTTTTCAGGGGAGGAGATGGATATTCAATGAAAGAGGGGACTTCCAAACCTTCTTGATAAAAAGACCAGAGCTCAACAAAAAATTTGATCTCCAAGTACAAGATTCAAGAGAGACATAAAAAGGTAAATGGAACAGAAAGATACAATGTGTTGTTAATAAGGGCAAACTGTTTACATCCCTACAAGAGAAGATGACACTTGCAACTCTTGAGAACTGTATTGTTATTACACCATGTTAAAGGAGTATACATAAAGGGGGTGGATGTAAGTTGACTTTGATGTAATGATGAAAAGAAAATCTGATCAAGTGGGTTAAATGGATCCAAGTAAATGGATGATATAAGAAAATGTACTGAGAAAGGAGACAGACAATGGTAAATTACCTTACAGGAAAAGACACAAAAACCTACTACAGCAGAGGGAAAGAAGAGAGGGGGACGAGCATTGTTTGAACCTTACTCTCATCAGTTTTGGCACAATAAGGGAATAACATAATCAGTTAGGTATAGAAATCTAACTTGCCCTATAGGCAGTAGGAGGGAAAAGGGGAAAGAAAAGGGAGGGGGAATAGAAGGGAGGGAAGAAGCAGTAAGGGTAAAGAAGAAGAAAAGGGAAAGGGCTAATTGAAGGGAAGTGGGACTGAAGGAGGCAGTGCTCAAAAGCCACCTAGTGAGGTGAAGGGAAGGAGAAAAGAGAAAGAAAAGCATAAATGGGGGTGGGGGGTGGGAATGGAGAAAAAGACACAGATAGTAGTCATAACTGTGAATGTGAATGGGATGAGCTCTTCCATAAAATGGAAGCAGATAGCAGAATGGATTAAAAACCATAATCCTACAATATGTAGTTGACAGGAAACACATTTGAAAAAACGTGACACACACAGGGTAAAGGTCAAAGGTTGGAGCAGAATATATTATGCTTCAGTTGAAGTAAAAAAAAAAAGCCAGGGAAGCAATCCTGATCTTAGACAAATCAAAAGCAAAAATAGATCTTATCAAAAGAGATAAGGAAGGAAACTACATCCTGCTAAAAGGCACCATAGACAATGAAGTAATATCATTACTAAACACATATGCACCAAATGGTATAGCATCCAAATTCTTAGAGGAGAAGTTCAGGGAATTACAGGAATAAATAGACAGTAAAACTATACTAGTAGGGGACCTCAACCTCCCCGTCTCTAAACTATATAAATCTAACCACAAAATAAACAAGAAAGAAGTTAAGGAGGTGAATAGAATATTAGAAAAATTAGGTATGACAGACCTCTGGAGAAAATTGAATGGGGATAGAAAAGAATATACTTTTTCTCAGGGGTACATGGCAAATACACAAAAATTGACCATGTACTAGGGCATAAAAACCTCATAATACAATGCAGAAAGGCAGAAATATTAAATGCATCCTTTTCAGATCATGATGCAATAAAAATTATATGTAATAAAGGGCCACAGAAAGATAGACTAAAAAATAATTGGAAACTAAATAATCTAATCTCAAAAAATGATTGGGTCAAAAAACAAATCATAAAAACAATCAATAATTTCATTCAAGAGAATGACAAGAATGAGACAACATACCAAAACTTATGGGATGCAGCAAAAGCAGTTCTTAGGGGAAGTTTTATATCTCTAAATGCTTACATAAATAAAATAGAAAAAGAAGAGATCAATAAATTGGGTTATACAACCAAAAAAAATAGAAAAAGAACAAATTAAAAATCCTCAGTCAAACACCAAATTAGAAATATTGAAAAATAGAGGAAAAATTGATAAAATTGAAATTAAGAAAACTATTGAAGTAATAAATAAAACTAAGAACTGGTTTTGTGAAAAAACCAATAAAATAGAGAAGCCTTTGGTTAATTTATTTTAAAAAAAGAAAGAAAAAAACAAATTACTAGTATCAAGAATGAAAGGGGTGAAGCTACCACCAAGGAAAAGGAAATTAGAACAACAATTAGGAATTATTTTGCCCAACTATATGCCAACAAATTTGACAATCTTAGTGAAATGGATGCATATTTATAAAAATATAAATTACCCAGATTAACAGAAGAGGAAGTAAAATACTTAAATAACCCCATCTCAGAAAAAGAAATTCAACAAGCCATTAATGAGCTCCCTAGGAAACAATCTCCAGTGCCAGATGGATTTATATGTGAATTCCATCAAACATTTAAAGAACAATTAATTCCAATACTATATAGACTAGTTGGGAAAATAGGTGGAGGAGTCTTACCAAATTCTTTTTGTGATACAAATGTGGTGCTGATACCTAAACCAAGAAAAGTCAAAACAGAGAAAGAAAATTATAGACCAATTTCTCTAATGAATATAGATGCAAAAGTTTTCGATAAAATATTAGCAAATTGAATACAGCAACTTATCACAAGAATAATACACTATGACCAGGTAGAATTTATACCAGGAATGCAAGGCTGGTTCAATATGAGGAAAACTATCAGCATAATTGAGCATATCAACACCAAAACTAACAGAAACTACATGATCATCTCAATAGATTCAGAAAAAGCTTTTGACAAAATATAGCACCCATTCCTATTAAAAGCACTAGAGAGCATAGTTATAAATGGAGTCTTCCTTAAAATAATAAATAGCATCTATCTAAAACCTTCAGCAAACATAATGTGTAATGGGGAAAAGCTAGAAGCATTTCCAATAAGATCGAGGGTGAAACAAGGATGTCCATTATCAACATTGTTGTTCAATATTGTACTGGAAACGTTAGCTTTAGCAATAAGAGAAGAAAAAGAAATTGAAGGTACTAGAATAGGCAAAGAAGAAACAAAGCTATCACTCTTAGAGAATCCTAGAGAATCAAGTAAAAATCTACTTGAAATAACAAACACCATTAGCAAAGTTGCAGGCTATAAAATAAACCCACATAAATCATCGGCATTTCTATATACTACCAACAAAGCCCAATAGCAAGAGATAGAAAGAGAAATTCCATTTAAACTTACTACAGACATTATAAAATATTTAGGAGTCTACCTCCTGAAACAAATCCAGGAACTCTATGAACACAATTACAAAACACTTTTCACACAAATAAAGTCAAATCAAAATAATTGGAAAAATGTCAGTTGCTCATGGCTAGGCTGAGCTAATATAAAAATGACAATTCTACCTAAGCTAATTTACTTATTCAGTGCCATACCAATCAAACTACCAAAAAATTATTTTATAGAGTTAGAAAAAATAATAACCCAATTCATTTGGAAGAATAAAAGGTCCAGAATATCAAGGGAATTAAAGAAAAGAAATGCAGGGGAAGGTGGCCTAGCCATTCCAGATCTTAAATTGTATTATAAAGCAGCAATCATCAAAACTGCTTCGTACTGGCTAAGAAATAGAGTGGTGGATCAGTGGAATGGGTTAAATATTCAAGACACAGTAGTCCATGACTATAGTAATCTATTATTTGATAAACCCAAAGACCCCAGGTTCTGGGATAAGAACCCACTCTTTGAAAAAAACTGCTGGGAAAACTGGAAAAGAGTATGGCAGAAACTAGGCATAGACCAAAATATCACATCATATACCAAAATAAAGTCAAAATAGGCTCATGATTTAGATATTAAGGCTGATACTATAAGCAAACTGAGAGAGCAAGGAATAGTTTACCTGTCAGATCTATGGAGAACAGAAGATTTCATGACCAAATAGGAGACAGAGGACATTATGAAAAGCAAAATGGATAATTTTGATCACATTAAATTGAAAAGTTTTTGCACAAAGTCAATGCAAGTAAGATTAGAAGGAAGGTAGAAAATTAGGAAAGAATTTTTACAACCAGTCTCTCTGATAAGGGCCTCATTTCTAAAATATATAGATAATTAAGTCAAATTTATAAGAATACAAGCCATTCCCCAATTGATAAATGGTCAAAAAATATGAACACAGTTCTCAGATGAAGAAATTAAAGCCATCTATAGTCATATGAAAAAATGCTCTAAATCACTATTAATTAGAGAAATGCAAATCAAAACAACTCCGAAGTACCACATCACACCTATCAAATTGACCAACATGACAAAACAGGAAAATAATAAATGTTGTAGAAGATGTGGGAAAATTGGAACACTAATGCATTGTTGGTGGAGTTGTGAAATGATTCAACCATTTTGGAGAGCAATTTGGAACTATGCCCAAAGGCTATAAAAATGTGTATACCCTTTAACCTAGCAATAGCACTTCTAGGTCTATATCCCAAAGAGATCATATAAATGGGAAAAGGACCCACATGTACAAAAATATTCATAGCAGCTCTTTTTATGGTGGCAAAGAATTGGAAATTGAGAGGATGCCCATCAAATGGGGAATGGCTTAGCAAGTTGTGGTATATGAACGTGATGGAATACTATTGTGGTATAAGAAATTATGAACAGGCTGACTTCAGAAAAACCGGGAAAGACTTTTATGGTCTGATGCTGAGTGAAGTGAGCAGAACCAAGAGAATGTTGTACACAATAACAGCCATATTGTGTGATGACTAATATTGATAAATTTAACCCTTCCCAGCAATACAAGGATCTAAGATGTCTCCAGAGGCCTTGTGATGGAAAATGCTATCCACATCCAAGGAAAGAGCTATGGAAGTTGAATTGCTATTTTTTTCCTCTTCTGTTGAGTTTTGTTTCCTTTTTCTGATGGTTCCTCCTATTGATTTTAATTTTTACTAACAACATCTCTAATGTGAAAAAAATAAAGGGGCTATTAATCAGGAGAAAGCTTTATTGTGAACATGAACGTCTAGAAAATTTTAGAATAATAAATTTTATGACTTCAGAAGACAAGTTAATCAAGGATCAAGATTACACTAGACAACTGAATACAAAAGGATATTAGCTACAAGAAGACGGTCAATCATTTATTTCCCTAGAATTCATGCAAACATGTGGATTAAAAAAAGAAAATTAATTAAATAGAGATGTTATATTTCCTCTCAAATAGCTAGAAGTATATTGGCTGAGTACATTAGGAATGGGGTTTCTCAATATTAGTCTATGCCAAAAGCATAGCTAAACAGTAAGCCCCTCATCTTTCTCATCATGACTCTATAGCTCTTCTCCTTTATTTTTCAACAGTAAGAAGTTCAGCCAATAGGAAGCTAAGGCTCCTATTTAAAGACTAAGTATAAGAGAAATGGTGTGGCATTAATTCAATTCAATAAATACTTAGTAAGCACCTGCTACGTGCCAGGCATTTTACTAGCTGCCGAAGATAGCAAAATGAAAGTATTATCCTAATCATAGCAGGTTCTTCAAGGGTAGTCAAAAATAATTGGTTTTTTTTTTCCTGTAACACTTCAAAAGTCATCCGATTCCAGATTTTATAGAACTGCACACCATGGGTAAAAGCAGTCATTTAAAACTTGAATACTACTCATGGTCTGATCACTTCCAGAGAGTCATTGGTTCCCTTTGCCAGTATCTACTATGATAGTTTGAGAGTTTTAAAATGAATTACTAGGAGAAGTACTTGATTTGACAGAAATGAAGAAATCTAGGTCTATGTCTTAATGCCCTTAGAGCAGGGATGGGAATCTGTGGTCTCAAGGTCACATGTGGCCCTTTAGGTCCTCAAGTGCAGATTCAGTCAAAGAACCACATTTGCAGACCTAGAGGGTTACATGTGGCCTCAAGTCTTCAGGTTCCCCACCCCTGCCTTAGAGGCTCCCTAAGCAGAACTATTTAATTCAATGTTATATATACACCATTAAATGTCCTGGTACTACTTAGACCAGAGCATAAGGCCCAGTGAAGTTAACATGTCCAATGCCATATTGCCTATAATGTCACTAGTAGTCTTTGAGGACTATATTTCATTTTATAAGTTTACACTTAGTAAAGTGTCTGGAGTGTGTGTTTGTGTGTGTGTGTGTGTATGTATGTATGTATGTATGTATGTATACATAATATATATGTATATATAAAATGTGTATATATTGTGTATATATATACATGTGTTTATGCATGTATGTTTATGTGTATATATATGCATATATACATGTATATGCATATGTTTATACATCTAGGTATATATGTATATGTATGCACACATAGTACACGAAGGACCTCTCTGTATAAAAACCTGTGTATATCTATATCATTGGTATCTGTATATGCATATGTGTGTCTATTTAGGCAGGTAGATAGGTATATAATAGGTAGCTAGGTGGCAAAGATATATAATACGGGGCCTAGAGTCATGAAGACCCAAATCTAGCCTCAGACATTGGCTTTGTGCCCTGAAAAAGTAAATTAACTTCTTTTTGCTTCAATTTCCTCAACTGTAAAATATCTCAGAGCTCTTCTGAGGATCAAATAAGATAACATTTATTAAGTGTTTTGCACAATGCCTAGTACATGGTAAGTGCTTTATAAACTGTTGGCTGTTATGCCACATGTATCTACATATATCTGTACATACATACATGTGTATATGTATTATATATGTGCATAATATGTACATGCATATATTGGATATTATTTGGGGCCATTGAATTCTGTTCCATTGACCAAAGCCTCCAAAATCAGTCTGTCTTTGATCACTATTAGTGATCTTTCCCTCTTTAAAATTTTAGATAACTTTGAATTTCCATGACTGTGTGCATATCATAATCCCTCAATAGAATGCATCTGTTTAAGAGTCATAACTCTTTCCTTTTAGCCTCTATATCCTTAACACCAAAGAGAGTGCATTGGGAATAATAAGTTCCTACTATATGATAGGAACCTTAATATATGATAAGCTCCTAATATATGATAAGAACCTAATTTAATAACTTCATAATATTTTGAGCTGAAATGCATTGAATTAAGGACTTTTCCATTTCTTGATCCACAGGCTCAGTAGAACTAACTTCCTTTTAAAATCTTTCATTATTTCTTTTACTATTCAATAAAATACATCCTTAAAAATGTCAAGTTTCTGACAATAGCAATTTTTCTAGTGACCCAAGCCTAAGCTTTTAGTTATCCTAATCCCTTCTTTTAGGTGGGTGACCCAATCCCAAATAGGGCACAGAGGGATAGGGTAGGGATATGGACTTATTTGAGCTAATAGTACATTTCATTTTTTATAAAAGGTTATTGATGCCTTTTTTTTTTACATCATAAGTACCTTCCAGTTACACTTATAATAACTCTCCTTTAGAAAAAAGGAAAAAAGATAAACAAAAACAATCAACAATAGAATGGTGCATGGAATGTTCCATATCTATAGTCAACCATTCATTACTGATGAAAAGAAAAGTATATTTAATCATTGGTCATTGAATTTAATCTAATTTAATCTTATTAATGTTGAACTCATTTACATTATTTTTTGTCGATGTTCTTCTGGTTCTACCTTCTTCACTCTTTTGGCCAGAAACCCTGATGGTCTTCCCTTCCCAGATTGATTTTTTTTTTTACTAGGTGAAAGAGGCCAATTTTTTTTGCCTCATTTCTTACCTAGCCTTAATCACTAAATGGGCATTGCCTCAATCAAGTAAGTACTGGGAAAGACCTTAGTTTAAAGAAGTCAAAGTCTGCCACTGCATCAGGGCCATCTCCAGTCATCCTGATCTATATCTTGCCACTGGACCCAGATGGCTCCAGAGGAGTGAGGTTAGTGACCTTGCACAGCCCTCCTTCACTTAAATCCAATTCCCTTGCAAGTCATGACATCACCTTCCTGCTGTCGTGGTTCTCTTTGAGAATTAAGGACAAGTAACAACTTTATTCACTCTGTTTCAGTTTTTAAAATTCTCTGCATGTTTCCCCAAATCCTTCATTTTTATAGTGAATTATTGCCCAATGATAATCTGATATTTTCATATATCATCATTTGTCCAATTATTCCCTAATTAGTAAATACCAACCTTGCTTCCAGTTTTCTACTATTACTAAAAGTTCTGCTATAAATATTTGGGTACTTATGGAAACTTTATGCCATTTATTTCCTTAGTAGTATGTACTAATTAATGAGGTTTGCTGGATAAAAGAATACAATCAGCTAGTAAACTTTCCTTCATAAGTTGTTTTACAGGTTGTTTGGAGCAATTTGCTAATCTACTAATAATCTATTAATTTGCCTGACTTTATATAACCTCTTTATTAAATACTATTTTCATCTTTTCTAAGGTTATAATTTCCAGTGAAAATTGAAGGCTCTCTGCATACACTTCTCTCTCAAAAGCCCTTATCCCTTTGAGTTAAAGATCACCTTTACCATCTCTGTATGATTAACCATTTTTTCTCATATGTGAGTCGTAGAAGACAGGGCATCTGTATTGATGATGCTCTTTATTCCCCTTTCATACACATTGAACTCATTGCTAGGCAAGAAGCAATTTTCTACCTTTGGGTAGTGGTAACAACTTTGGCATTCAGCAAATAAGCCATTGGGTTATTACTCATCCATACCAAGAATTGTGTTCCATACATATAATCTTTATTGTGTGTGTGTGTGTGTGTATGTGTGTTTTGTTTTGTTTCTTCTTTCTTGTGCTTCCTCCTATTGCTTCTAATTCTTTTTTACAACACCACTAATATGAAAATATGTTTAATAAAAATGTATACGTAGAGCCTATATCAAACTGCATGCCATCTTGGGAAGAGAACAGTGGAGGGAGGGGGAGAAAATGTAGAACTCAAAAGCTTATGGAAGTGAATGTTGAAAACTAAAAATATATTAATGTAAAAAAATTAAAAAGTCAATGCAAGTTTATTTGACAGACAGTTATTTAGGATCTTTAAAAATGTCACATTTTATTTATTTTTCATTCATTTTTTCAAAGTGTCTTTAATAAGTACCTCTTTTATTTCAGTTACTATGTCAAGCACTAAAGATACAAAAAACAAAAATGAAATAATCATAGTCTTAAAAACATTTCATTCTATTGATAAGAAACATATAACCCAATTAATTATAAGCATGTACATATATATATATATATATAACAAAGTATTTTTTTAGGAGGAAGGCATTAGCAACTTAGGCCAAGTATTCAATGGAGTCAGAGATTCCTAAAGGAGGAAGTGAACAGAAAATCAATTCTAAGTATTGAGGTTAGCAGTTGGAATGGTATGGAATTGAGGGAACAAATGTTGCAAACAAGAAACATCAAGTGGCCCATTTTGGCTAGAATGAAAAGTTCATGAAAGAGAGCAATATGGAATTCTGGAAAGGTAGTATAGAGCCAATTTGTCAAATCTTTTAACATCCAGAGGAATTTATATTTTATCCAAAGTACAGAGGTTCATTGGAACCTCTTGAAAAGGAAGGTAACATAGTAAGATCTGTACATGAGAAATATCAGTTTGGATTGTGGAGGATGGATTGGAGGTGGGGGAAGCTAAATATAAGGAGTAATTGAAATAGTTCAGGTAAGAAATGAGGTTGAGTTGAGGAAAAAGTTAAGGATGTTGAGTATGAGAGTAGAAAATGGGGAATTTTAGTAGCTGGGTGATGGTGCAAGAAAGTTTGAGGGCGAAGACAATCAGTTGTCTTAGGTATGTTGAATCTGAGTTGTCTATAAAACATTCCTTTGGAGATGTCTGATAGACAGCTGGTGATTTGATACTAGTTTTTAGGAGAGGTACTAAGACTATATATATATATGTAGATTTGAAAATTGCCTGCACTGAGATGACAGCTGAACCAAGGGGAGCTAATGAGATTACCAAAAGAGAAAGTATAGTGATGGGAGTGAAAACTGCCCACAACAAAGCCTGGGGATACAGCCATGCATAGAGAGTGGAGGTATAGATGATGGTCTAGCAAAGAAGACTGAGGAACAATCAGATTGATGAGAGAGCCAAAAGTGATTCATGCCGCAAAAGGACACAGAGTAAAGAATATCCAAGAGGAAAGTATAGTCAACAATATTAAAAGTACTAGAAGGTAAAGATGAACAGAATTGGAAAAATAAAAGACCATCAGATTTGAAAATGAAGAGGTCACTACTATCTTTGAAGGGAGCAGTTTCAGATAAGTGATGAGGTTGGAAGCTCTATTATAAAGGTTTGAGCAGGGGTAAAGCCAAGATGGTGGAGTAAAAACAGTGACTTGTTTAAGCTCTCCCCTAAACCCCTCCAAATACCTATAAAAATGGCTCTAAACAAATTCTAAAGCAGCAAAAGCCACAAAAAGACACAGTGAAACAAATTTACAACCCAAGACAGCATGGATGGCTGATCAGAAAAATATATCATGTCAGGTGGGGAGAGGAGCACCATTCACCATGGGTGCTCAGGCAAGGCAGGCCTCAGCAAACCACAGGACTCAGAGGACTGAATCACAGGCAGCCATGGCAGTTTCTAGACTTCTCAACCCATGAACACCAAAGACAACTTATAAGGTCAGTGAGAAAAGTCTGTGTCTGTGGTGAGAGAGAGAAGCACGGTCCCAGCCCCAGTCCTTGAACTTGGAGCCGGGGCTGTGGCACACAGAGTGAGGGGGAATTGAGTAGCTGATCAGAAGGGGATTGCAGGGATATCTCTGTTGGTGCTGGATTCTTTTGCTTTGCCTGTGCTTGGATCTGGGTCACAGTTCTGGTGGTGGTGGTCCTCAGGTGAAGAAGAGTGCTGACATAATGGACCTTGTAGTGGTGGTGGAGAGGAAATCCTCCTCACAGTTCCAAAGCAGAAAAGAGTGCTTGTGGTCACTCACAGACCAGAGCACAGGCCAATAAAGGAGTAAACACCTGGCCCTTGATCATACCACCTTGGAAGAACTGAAAACATATAGGTCCCTAGAAGTATCTCTGAAAACAGTTGCGCAAAATCCCTCAAGCATGGGACAGTACGCTTTTCACACTGGAAGCAGATCCCTAATTTAACAAACAGTTTATAACTCAAGTAATTGACTGAGATCATGAGCAAACAGCACTAAAAGAGTCAGACCATAGAATCTCACTTTGGTGACAAAGAAAATCAAAACATACAACCAGAAGAAGACAACAAAGTCAAAGCTCCTACATCCAAAGCCTCCAAGAAAAATATGAATTGGTCCCAGGCTATGGAAGAGCTCAAAAAGGATTTTGAGAAGCAGAGTAAAAACTGGGAAGAGAAATGAGAGTGATGCAAGAAAATCATTAAAAAAAAAAACAGGTCAAGAGATTTCTAAAGGAGACCCAAAAAAATACTGAAGAAAATAACACCTTAAAAAATAGTGTAACCCAAATGGCAAAAGAGGTCCAAAAAGCCAACGACGAGAAGAATGCCCTAAAAAGCAAAATTGATCAAATGGAAAAAGAAGTCTAAAAGATTACTAAAGAAAATACATCCTTAAAAATGAGAATGGAGCATGTAGAAGCTACTGACTTAAAAGAAATCAAGACACTTTAAAACAAATCCAACAGAATGAAAAAATTAGAAAACATTGTGAAATATCTCATTGGAAAAACAACTGACCTGGAAAATAAATACAGGAGAGAGAAGTCAAAAGTTATTGGACTATCTGAAAGCTATGATCAAAAAAGGAGCCTAGACATCATCTTTCAAGAAATTATTGGAAGCCAGGATGGCAGAGGGAAAGTAGTGACTTCCTAGAGCTCTTCCCCAAACCCCTCCAAATACCTACAAAAAATGGCTCTAAACAAATTCTAAAGCAGCAGAACCCACAAAAAAACAGAGTAAAACAAATTTATAGCCCAAGACAAGTTGGATGGCTGGTCGGGAAGGTATATCTCGCCAGGCTGGGAGAAGAGCACAGTTTGGCGTGTGCACGAAGGCCGCAGTGACCCTGGAGCAGGCTTCAGAGGACTGAATGGAGGGCAGCTGTGGCAGTTTCCAGACTTCTCAACCTACAAATGCCAAAGACAACTTAGAAGGTCAGTGGGAAAAGTCTGTGACTGCTGTGAGAGAAGAAGCTAGATCTCAGCCACCCCAAGGGAAGCTGCTGCCTCCTGAGCTTCCAGCCCACAGACTGAGGGGGAATTGAGTGGCTGATCAGAGGCAGATTGAAAGGATCTCTTTGCCAGTGCTGAGGCAGGAATCTCTTGCTTTACCTGTGCTTGGATCTGGGTCAGAGTCCTGAGGGGCGGTCCTGGGGTGAGGAGGAGGACTGGCATGGTGGAGCTTGTTGTGGCAGTGGAGAGGAAACACCTCATCCCTTATCATAGCACTTTGGAAGAACTGAAAATTTTCAGGTCCCTAGAAGTATCTCGGAAAACAGCTGTATAAATCCCTGAAGCTTGGGACAGTACATTCTCCACATTGGAAGCAGACTCTTACCTTAACAAAGAGTTTAAAACTCAAGTAATTGGTTGGGATCATGAGCAAGCAGCGCAAAAAGAGTCAGACTATATTATATCACTTTGGTGACAAAGAAGATCAAAACATACAATGAGAAGAAGAAAACAAAGCCAAAACTCTTACATCCAAAACTTTCAAGAAAAATATGAATCAGTCCCAGGCCTTGGAAGAGCCCAAAAGGGATTTTGAGAAGCAAGTAAAAGAAGTAGAGGAAAAACTGAGAAGAGAAATGAGAGTGATGCAAGAAAATCATGAAAAGGAAGTTGATAGCTTGCTAAAGGAGACCCAAAAAAATACTGAAGAAAATAACACCTTAAAAAATAGCCTAACCAAAATGGCACAAGAGGTCCAAAAAGCGAATGAAGAAAAGAATCCCTTAAAGAGCAAAATTGGACAAATTGAAAAGGAGGTCCAAAAGATTACTGAAGAAACACTTTCTTAAAAATTAGAATAGAGCAATTGGAAGCCAGTGACTTTATGAGAAATCAAGACACTTTAAAACAAACCCAAAAGAATGAAAAATTAGAAAACAATGTGAAATATCTCATTGGAAAAACAACTGACCTGGAAAATAGATCCAGGAGAGAGAATTTAAACATTATTGGACTGTCTGAAAGCCATGATCAAAAAAAGAGCCTAGACAT